>NW_016107901.1:1047535-1049472 GCF_001604975.1 Cebus imitator
AAAAAAAAAAAAAAAAAAAAAAAGAATAATATCTCCATGAGAAAAAAAATTATCAAATATGAAAAGATTGTAGCAATGGTGCCACAGTGTATGATCAGAATAAGGGGACAAGAATGTGACATTAGAAGGTCATTAATATAACAATAATAAAAAAGGGTCATTGCAAATTAGTTTGGACAAAGTGAACTACGTGGAGCTTTGCCATAAGTTTTTATATCTTTTTTATGGTAGAAGAATATACATTACATAGAATTTACCATTTTAACTATTTACAGGTGTGCATTAAGTGACATAAAGCACATTCATGACATTGCTCAACCACTATCCATTTCTAGAAAGACTTCATCATCCTAATCAGAAACACTCTACCCATTAAACAATAATTCCTGATTCCCTCCAACTCCTGGGGTCCCCTGGTAACCTCCAGTCTGTATTCTGTGTTTATAAATTTGCTTATTCTAGATACCTTATATAAACGGAATCATGCAATATTTGTCCTATTGCAGTTGGTTTATTTCACTCAGTATCATGTTTTTCCAGCTTTTCCCATGTTTTAGCGTGTACCATCATTTCATTCCTTTTTAAAAAACATGTCATAACATGTACATACCACATTTTGTTCCTGCATTCCCCTGTTGGACAGGGGAATTGTTACCCCATTTTGGCTGTTGTTAATCATGCTGCTTTGACCATTCGCGTACAAGTGTCTGTTCGTGTCTCTGCCTTTAATTCTTTCGAGTATATACTAGAAGTGAAATTATACAATAATTCTATTTTAATTTTTAGAAATCACCCAACTATTTTCCACAGCAGGTACATCATTTTGCATTCTCATCTGTAATGTGCCTGGGTTCCATTTTCTCCATATCCTCACCAGCCATTGTTATTTTTCATATATATATATATTTTATAATAGCCATTCCAAAGCCTGTGAAGTGGTATCTGTTTGTGATTTTTATTTTCATTTTCCTAATGACTAGTGATGTTAATAAGCATATAACATCCAAAGGCACATTAAAAGATTCATGTCCTTATTGGCCATTGGGGGAATGCGCATTCACGTCTTTTGCATATTTTAAATTTGGTTATTTGTTGTTATTTTTGTCTTTTCTTGTGGAGTTGTAGGAATTCTTTATATATTCTGAATACTAATCTTTATCCAATATAGGGTTTGCATAGCTCTTACATTTTGCTCTTTGATCTACTTTGAAATAATTGTTGTATATGGCATAAGGGTCCAACTTTATTCTTTTGCATGTGGTATTCATTTTTTCCAGTGCCATTTGTTGAAAAAACGATTCCTTTCTTATTGAATGGTCTTGGCATTCTTTTTGGAAATCAATTGACCACATATTTGAGGGTTTGTTTCCATCCCACTTATAGCCTATTTCCTTGGTCTACATGACTATCGTTATGTTACACACTGTTTTGATTACTTTGGTATGTTTTGATAACAGGAAATGTGAATCCTCAAACTATTTTTTTGTTTCAAGATTGTTTTGGCTATTTGAAAACCTGTGAGAATCCATATGGATTTTAGGATGACTTTTCCTATTGCTACAAAAATTACTGTTGGGATATTAATAGGTATTGCACTGAATCTGTATATCACTTGAGTAGCATTACCATATTAACAATATTAAGTATTGGTTGATGAACAGAGGATGTCTTCTCACTTGTTCTATCTTCTTTCATTTCTTACAACAAGTGTAGTTCTTGGTGTACAAGTCTTTCACTTCCTAGGTTAAATCTATTTCTTAATATTTACTTTTTATGATGCTCACATAAATGGAAATGTTTTGAATCTTTTTATATCTTTCAATGCTAGTGGATAGAAATATAGCTTACTTTTTGTGTTTATGTTATAGCCTGCAATTTTGCAGGATTTTTTTTACTGGTTGTAACAAATTTGTGAGTGTGTGTGTGTGTGTGTGTGT
>NW_016107901.1:1049861-1055849 GCF_001604975.1 Cebus imitator
TTTTCAAATTCGATGACATTTCTTGTCTAATCATTCTTGCTAGAACTTTCAATATGATCTTGAATAGAAGCGGTGAAAGCAGGCATCTTTGTCTCGTGCTAATTATCAGGGAAAAGCTTTCATTATTTCACCGTTAGCGTGACGTTAGATGTGGGTTGTTATGTATGGCACTCATCATCTTGAGGAAGGCCCTTTCATTCTCTGAGTATTGTTTTTATAATGAAAACCTGTTGAATTTTGTAAAGTGCTTTATTAGTGCATCGATTGAGATGATCATGTGATTTTTCCCCTCCACTCTATTAATTTCATATACCACAGTGATTGATTTTCATATGTTGAGATTTTCTTACATTCCAGTAATGAATCCCACTTGGTCATGGTTTATAATTGCTTTAATATGTTGTGTAATTCAGTTTGCTAGTATTTTGTTGAAGATTTTACCATCAACATTCATAGGAAATATTTGTGTGTAGCCTCCTTTTCATGTAGTATCCTTTTCTGATTTTGTTATCAGGGTAATTGCAGGCCTCATAGAATAATTTGAAAGTGCTCCTTCCTCTTCATTTTTTTTTTTTTTTTTTTGCAAGAGTTTGAAAAGAATTAGTGTTATTTCTTCATTAAAAGTTTGGTGTAATTCACCATTGAAGCTATTTGGTGTAGGGCTTTTTTATCTTGTAGAAAGGTGTTTTATTTTGAGGCAAGCTCCTTACTAGGTGTCCGTCTATTCAGATTTTATATTTCTTTATGATTTGGTTTTCGCAGATTGTTTGCCTGTTTTATCTAGATTACACCCATTGTTAGTGTATAATTGTTCAAAGTAAACTTTTAATCTGTTTATTTCTACAAAATTGGTAGAATGTCTCTATTTTCATTTCTGAACTTAGAATCTTAAACATTTTCTTTTCTTTTTCAGTTGTTTTGAGGTGTTTTTCTAGTAAGTCTATGCATGCTTTTTTAGAGATGGCTTCTTTCCATTTATTTTAAATTTATTTCAAATTTTTGAATGAGCATCTTCTATTTCTTAGTATGTCTTGTAATTGTTGTTGTTGGAAATTGGAAATTTGCTGGTTATAATGAGGTGCTTCTGGAAATCAGATTCTCTCTCTTCCTCAGGGTTTGCTTTTCTTTTTACTGTTGAAGGCTGTATTAGCCCATTTGAGACTTTTCCAAACTGTTTTTGCAAAAATTATTTCTTGTCATACTAACGTTATCATTGGAGTCTCTGCTTCTTTCTCTCATGTTCAGCTAATGTTTAGACAGAGATTTTCTTAAAATCAGAAGCTGAGGCAAACAAACCAATAAAAGCCTCTCTCTCTCTCTGTTTCACTCTTTCAAAACAGAACAAAACAAAACAGAGGCAGGCACTGCAAGGCAGCCTCTAGAGACTGGCTATGTGCTGGGCCCCCCTCATCTCTGGGCTAGGCTTGCTCAAGTTTGGGGTTGGGCCAGCAATGAAAGCAGAAGGTCTTCTCAGGTCTTTTCTGAGCACGTGGCTCTCTTGAGCATTTTCATGGCTTTCTAAATTCTCCTGGATATATGGCTGCATTTGATACTCTAATTCCCCCAAAGCATCTCATTAAGCACCTCTTCTGGAACTCTGAATATCTATTTCATATCTCTACTTGCCATCTCTTGCCTCAGACCCCTGTGATCTTGTCGTCACCTTGTAGCTTTTAAGAGCAGCGCCCACCACTTTTCTCACTTGCATTTGGTGTTACACAAAAGAGAGATGAGTGTCTTGTATCAATCTGTCAGATATCCCCAGAAAGCTTGGAAACACAACACAACGATTTGCAATGAAGTCAGGCTCTTCTCCCCCTTACGCCATGGTTGGTGGGATCTGGAGCCAGCCTGCTCTCTGCTGAAGACCCAGTTTGCCTGCTGTGCTGGGGAATGGAGAGATTAAGAGTGCAAATGCCACACATCTTTCCTGCTATTGTGACAATGGCTTTTTCTTGATAAGGCATTTGCTTGCTTGCTGTAAACCCGTGACTGTTTTCCAGACTCTTTAATGCTGGTTCAGGTAACTTCTGGACTTTTCTTTTTTTATGTTTTTGTTGGAGAGTGAGAGCTTGGAGTTTCCAAGTCTGCCATCTTGCTGCTTTGATTTTTTTAAACTGAATAATATATATTTAAATCATATATGTACATAAACAAATGAGGAAAAAATAAAAACGAAAGCAAACCTTCTTTATTCTGCCTTTTTCTCCACATGCTAAAATGGAGAGAGAAGAATAGGCCCATGATTCTCAAACTTTCTGTTGTGAAGGATCAGTTCTCTCTGTAAATATTTAGGTAACATTTTAAAAAATAGGCTAAAATTTTGAATTATTAGAAAAGACATAAAATATCAACCCCATTTTCAAATTATTAGATTTAAGAGACAAAATTTATCTGTCATATTGTGAATGAAATTCCTAAATGGCTCTTCTCAGTTTCTTTTGCCAACCATCAACCTTCAATTCTCAGTTTGACATTTGATAGCAACCACACTTTCAGTAGCCTGGAGTGATCATTGTTTTTCTGTCCTCTGAATTAGATAGGCTCCTAAGAGTAGAGAAAAAATTGCTAAAAGAAATATTTTTGACTAAATAAAAATGTAAAATCATTTGTACATAAAATCATTCGAACTTTGATGGCAGAAAATCATTTGGAAAAATATTGGTCTCAAATATTGTGAAAAGTTAAATACTACCTAATAATTTATAAAGAATTTATGCAAAAAGAGACATAAACCAGCAAGACCTAATAGTTAATTGAACAAAGAAGCAGGCACATACTATAAGATAGAAATTGATAATAGAGGTGGAAAATATATCATCTCCATGAAAGAGAGGAAAACAAGCATGACACTAAAACTTGAGATATAACTTTAGCTGAAAAATTATTTTAAAAATTTTCTCATAATTTCTAAATTATTTTCAACACAGACTTGTGTTGAGAAATATTGACTTGTTTTTTTAAATAAAATATATTTTTCATTGAAATTACATTTTTTTTTTTTTTTTTGAGACTGAGTTTCACTCATGTTACCCAGGCTGGAGTGCAATGGCGCAATCTCGGCTCACCGCAACCTCCGCCTCCTGGGTTCAGGCAATTCTCCTGCCTCAGCCTCCTGAGTAGCTGGGATTACAGGCACGCGCCACCATGCCCAGCTAATGTTTTGTATTTTTAGTAGAGACGGGGTTTCACCATGTTGACCAGGATGGTCTCGATCTCTTGACCTCGTGATCCACCCACCTCGGCCCCCCAAAGTGCTGGGATTACAGGCTAGAGCCACCGCGCCCGGCCACTGAAATTACATTTTTAAAAAACTGTCTAAAGCAAAAGTAGTAGCAATGTATTATGTATTTGTACCACAAATACAAGTAAAACATTTGACAATAGCACAAAAATGCCAGGGAAAAATGTGGAGTATACTGTTCTACTGGTTCATATTACATGTGAGATATATATTCTTTGAATGTAGACCATTGTTCATTAGAGATGTGCGCTATAAATCCTAAGGCAACCATTAAAAGAATTAAAGCAATTCAGTGTTTTCTTAATATTCCTTGACCATGTTACAATAATAAAACTACTCCCTAAATATTTGGAAATAAATTGATGAGCAAATGCCTAATTTTTCTCAGATACTTACAGCCTTTGTGTTTTGCTTATATTTATAAACCTCTTAGCGGTCTTTTCCTCATAGGATGACTTCCCATTGATATGCATATAAAAATATAGAACTCTTCAGGAATTTGTGTATCATCCTTGCATAGCTTCTTTGTGCAATTTCTCTATCTGACCTTCCATTTTTCAAAGCATGTTCTTCGAGGGTTTAGCTTATCATTGATATTAGTATTGCTATAGTCACTAGCTGAGACTGCAGCTCATTCCATCCTGCCCCACTGGGGTGGACAACTCGTATTTCCTTTTGTTGTTGTTGTTGGTTTTAGAGATGGAGTCTTGCTTTGTTGCCTAGGCTGGAGTGCAACGGGCAATATCGGCTCCCTGCAAACTCTGCCTCCTGGGTTCAAGTGATTCTCCCGCCTCAATCTCCAGAGTAGCTGGGATTACAGGCATGCACCACTACCTCTGGCTAATTTTTGTATTTTTAGTAGAGATGGGGTTTCACCACGTTGGCCAAGCTGGTCTTCAACTTCCGACCTCGTGATCCGCCCACCTCAGCCTCCCAAAGTGCTGGGATTACAGGCGTGAGCCATCGTGCCTGGCGACAACTTGCCTTTCTTATTGCTATACAACAATTCACAATCACAGCAGAAACACCTTCAAATACTGCATAAAATCCCTTATCAAGAGACTTTATAATGAAATTTGTCAAGAGTATTGAGAGGAAAAGATATTAAATCACAGAAGAGACTTCTGATTAAAAAAATTATCTGAAGACATACGCTTCAGTAGCTTACTCTGCAAACCTGGCCCACTTCCATTCAATAGTTACCACAGTGGGAGAGAACATGACTTGTAGCTACAATAGTGTTGCTGCAGGCATGATAAATTTGTCTATGATTGGACCAATTGGAATTTCATGGTCTGAAGCGTTATGCATTTGTCAGTCTTGTTCAATTGTTTTCAGCAAAAGTGACTCAATCATATTGTTATTGTTCATGTCATTCAGGGAAGAAAAGTGAAATGGTCTAAAATTCGATTGTGTACTACCTCCAGGCAATTGGTCTTTGTCCAGATACATTTCCTATCTGCTGATAGATTCTTGTTATAAAATTCAGAACCCATTTGTGACAAGCCACAGATCATTAGCCATCTGTTTCTCTATTACATACCTGTATTTTATAATGTGATAATTTAATTTTCATGGCATTTATCTAAAAATATTTTATAACTTTTAAGAAATAACAGCAAATACAAGCAGCATCTCATATGAAATCAATCATTTTGCTATACATATACTTAAGGCTATAATGATTCAAAGACAGAAAGTTCATATAGATGTTAGACAGAAATACGAACCTCTGACAGTCCATAATGCAAGACAATGATCAATAGCATTTTGCCTTTGCTCCCGGATTTCACAAATAGCAAGAGAGTTTATCTCCTTTACCACAACCCCAGAGTAACGAAGGACAAAGAAAAGACAAGCCAGGAAACAGAGTGAAAGACTCTGGCTAGGGTGGTGTGCCACTGGACTGCCTCTCCGTGTCTGTGGCTCACTCTGGATCGAGTTGAGGGTGCTGGTCATGTGTGCCCTATTGATCTTAACAAACCGGCACTTCATACAGTGCTTGCATGTATTTGGAAGGTGTAATTTTTGAATTAAAAAAATATATATGTTAATATGTCTTCAGCAGCATACAGCATTTTTGAAAATACAAAGAAAATAAGAAATAAGGCCGGGCGCGGTGGCTCACACCTGTAATCCCAGCACTGTGGGAGGCTGAGGCGGGCGGATCACGAGGTCAAGAGATAGAGACCATCCTGGCCAACATGGTGAAACACCGTCTCTACTAAAAATACAAAAATTAGCCGGGTGTGGTGGTGCGGCCTTTGGTCCCAGCTACTTGGGAGGCTGAGGCAGGAGAATCGCTTGAACCCAGGAGGCGGAGGTTGCAGTGAGCTGAGATTGTGCCACTGCACTCCAGCCTGGCGCCAGAGCAAGGCTCCATCTCAAAAAAATAAAACAAAAAAGAAAATAAGAAATAAAATATATTTGCCCATAATCCCACTACTCTGTGATAGAACTGTGGGCATTTTATCATTTATCTGAGAGCATTTTGATGTGTGTGTGTGTGTGTGTGTGTGTGTATACCTTTACCTGTATGTCCACACACAACTACATAATTGGGGTTGTGTTTCCTATGTCTTTTGGAACTTTCCATTTACTTTTTGTCACTGCAGTACTTTTGCCAGGCTTATACGAAAATAGAGACATTTATTGATTTATTTCTCCCCACCCTTGATTCCTGCTTTTTTTTTTTTTTTTTTTTTTTTTTTTTTTTTTTTTTGTTCCATTAGTTACTGAATTTA
>NW_016107902.1:0-189781 GCF_001604975.1 Cebus imitator
ATATATATATATACACACACACACACACACACACACACACACACACACACACATATATATGTACATATATATATAATATATAGACCGAAGATTTGAACAGACATTTCATCAAAGGAGATGTAAAAATTACAAGCACAGTAAATGATATTCAACATCATAAGAATTAGATACATGCAAATCAAAGTAATGTAAAAATACTATTTTCCATTCATTGTGGTAGCACCATGTTTCAGTAATCATTGCCTGATTGAAAATAATAAAGCTTTTCTTCTATGTTTTATTCTTAAAGTTTTATATTTTAGGTTTACTTTTAGGGCTATGCTTTCTATTGAGTTAATTTTTACATACAATGTAGGGTATAGATTGATGCTTGTATATTTCACAGTAGCCAATTGTTCCAGCACCATCTCATCTCCTTTTGCCATTGAATTGACTGTGCATTTTTGCCAAAAATCAGTTGTTCACATATGTGTAGTTCTATTTCTGAAATTTCTATTGTATTTCATAGTTCTATTTTTTTTTAATTTTGATGCTAGTACCAGACAATCTTGACTACTATAGCTTCATAGTCATTTTTGAGATCAAATGTTAGTTTTTTCAGTTATTTTGTCCTTTTCAATAGTTGCTTTGACTATTGTTGGTAACTTCTACATAAATTTTAAAATCAGTTTATGGGGAGAATGTGATTATATTTGAGTATTGACTGAGCCAAAGTACAATGGCTGTCACACTGACTGATATTATGACAGGAGAATAGGAAAGTGTTATTGACCCAGCCTGAGTTATGGGTCTGTCTCTGTGGTCAGGGAAGAGCTCCTTCTATTTTCACAAGGAAAGGTCAGGGCATGACTAAATTGACAGAAAAAATAGTTATCAAGACACACAGAGTTAAGGCAATCTCTGGAATCTCTCTTTTAGGATAATGATATAGCCTGGGCAACATAGTGAGGCCCTCATCTCTACAAAAAGATCAAAAGTTAGCTGGATTGGGTGGTGAATATGTGTAGTCCCAGCTACTTGGGAGGCAGAGGTGGGAGAATCACTTGAGCCTGGGAGGTCGAGGATGCAGTGAGCTGTGATTGCACTACTGCACTCCCACGTGAGTGACAAAGTGAGACCCTGTATTAAAAAAAGAAAAAAAAGGATAATGACAATCAGGTTGAGTTTTCAGGATGATTTTGCTATATTTAAATTGAATTAGAGATAGAGTTAAAAATGATATCTCTTATCCACTCCTAAGGCCTACTGATGTTTCTATAGAGATGTTTTGTGTATGAAAAAATGAAAAGCAAAGTAAGACATCAAAGCAAGTCCTGTGTTCAAATCCTAGCATACCTACTACTTGAACTTGTCGTCATCAGTAAGCTACTTAAATCTTAGGAGCCTCAGTTTCCACCTGTATAAAATGGAGATAACTATACCCGATGCCTGTAGTAACTAGGGAGATTCAGTGAGGTAATTGATACACAGCATCTAGTTTCTACTCACCACTTAAAAATGTCCATTTTCTTACTCGTTGCTTCTTTATTTTTATCCTTTTATTTCTGCTGACTAGATTTAAAGCATCTTGCAAGCTCCTATTTGCGCTCTTCCCCAAAGGACTCCTTAAATGCCAAGTTAAATCCAGATTTTCAGAAGTTTGCATAATGTTTGTGAAAGAGCCATGGAAACATATATGTCTGGCCAAATGACCTTAACCTTCCCAGGTCTAACCAAGCCATAGTTTTGGGAAGAACTTCTCAGCATAGCTGTGTTCAGGAGACAAACTGCTTCATGATTTTGAGACTTATTTGTTCACAGTTTAGGTCAACTTTGTGACATTTCTTCAGAAAAGCCTACCCTAGTTAATTTATACATTTTATACTCATGTTAACATGTACCTCTCTTTTCTGGCACTCACAATAATTCTAATTTTGCATCTGTAGGACTGTTTTTAACTTGTGATCTATCTTCCTGAAGGAAGGGACAGTATTTTCTTCTGCTCACCACTGTGTCCTAAGTGCTGTGGCGAGAGAAAAGAGACAGACAACATTCCAGAAATCAAATACCTTTTCTGAGCTTTCCCTGAAAACTGTCTGTACTCCTCCCCTTTCCACAGTTTGAGTTATCAACATTCACTTATCTTCTAGGAAATTAGGAAGCTGCCTTTATGTCCAAGATAACGAAATGAGGTTTCTCGATCACTGTCAACATAAGGACTTCCCTCCAAATATTTACTTCTTTAAATTTTTCATTTACTTGCTGAAATAATTTACTCTTATTTTTTCATTCACTTGCTCAAGTAATCTTAAGGAAGAAAATATCTCATGCAGCTCTCATTTTATTTTCATAAATGACAGGATTAGTTTTACAAAAGTGGGGATTGGGTTCAGAGCCTCTAAAATGCGTTCCCACTTAAGCTGATGCACTCTAGAACAATGTGCAGCTAAATGGACATTTCCTGCTCTACAACCACAGAAGAATGGGAAGGCAAGCTAATGATTGCCTGTTGGGGCCTGGGAGTTAGAGTTTAGCCTTGTAAAAGCTGTGCTAAGAGGTTTCTGTACTGTCTACCACCTCCTTTTTGGAAACCCATTTGACTTTTTCCATTAGTATTTTTCTTCTTTTTGAAGTGTTGTAATTCAGCCTCAGTGTGTGGTCTGGCTTCATTCTCACTAGAGCAGAGACTGGAAGAAGTGAGCCAAACTGTGGTGGGCCAATGATAAAAATTGCTTCTATTTTCCATTTAAACAATTGTTTTGACTTTAACAAGTTTGAGGCTGGAACTTTTTGGTGGGGAGAATGGGGTTTTGAATATCAATGAATAAAAAAAATATGATACATCTATAGGATATGGTACACAAGAGGAAAAATAATTGTTGATCACAATATTACCTCTAGCTTATTTAATTTTAATTTTTTAAAGAAACTACTTCTATGTGATTTGTCAAGTCATCAAATTGGTATGCACTACCACCGTGCCACCACAAACCCACTCTTTGCTTTATAATATACCATACTTCCTTTAAGATTCTAATTTGGGTTTCAATTCATGTCTTTCCATAAGTCAGCTCACTCTTGAACCTGCACCAACTCCCTGACAACACATTTTGAATGAATTAATGGGGGAAATGTCCACATTTAAGACCTCATGTTATATTCATTGCCTCTCTGGTTACCCATAATTGAATGATTATAGAAGAGAAATCTATTCTAGAGCACAGAGTGTGATGCTTCTCTCTCTGTTGAAAGTTACATTCATAATATAAATTATGTCATAAATAATGTCACAAATTCAGAAACAAACGTGACTACAAATTGATATTCAACATGACACTATCAAATTAATGTTGAAACATTATACAAGCCATTTATTTGTACCACCTCAACTTTTAAAGTCTGCTAAATGGGATAATGATGCCTGTCTCAACTGACTTTGAAGAATTAAGGAGTTATTTTTAATAACCTGATTCTAAAGCCATCTGGCCTCCAGATGCACTCCTTTTTTAGAATAAGTTTAGACATAGATAAATAATAAGCTTTATTCATTATTTTCCATATAGCTCAATATTCAATGTAACCTGAATTTAGAAGTTTTAAAGCCCTGTCACAGCTTATCATTTTGTAAAAGTAATTTGCTCAAAACTCACATTCACCCTATTTTTTTAAATTATAACCATAGATTCTGAGGTTATGTCTTCTTGTATCATTACTATATTACTCTGTCTCTCAGGATTTTGTTTTCATTCACTCCGAACCAATGCTATGAATTAGAAGTTTTTCTTTTTTTCAAACATTATTCCAAGTGTTTACTCAATTTGTTCATTTCTTTGTTTATATATTCAATATATATTTACTGAGCACATTGTATGTGTGAGACTTAGAGATATGCCAAAAATAAGAAACACAAAATCCCTGCCCTTGGGTAGCTTATTTTTAGGTAAGAGTAGGTGAAACTATGAAGAAAAAAGTGAATATTAGACAGAGAGTGATAAGATGGATAATGATCTGTCCATGGAAGCAGCATTTGGAGAAAGACTGAAAATATATGACGAGTCCAGCACCGTGAAGACCTGGGAAAGCATTCCAGGCAGAGAGGAGAATAGGTTAGATTGAGAAGGAAGGAGGGGAGTGAGGTGAGGAATAGAGCCCCAGGAAGCTGGAACAGATCTAGACCCATAAGACCTGCAGCACATGATGAGTCATTAGGATTTTATGCGGAGTGTGATGCCCTTAGACTTAAAGTAAAGAAAACTTTTGTGGTGTTAGTCTTTACTATTATAAATGCCTATTTATTAGAAAATTCAATCATTAAGTATATATTGGAAATTTTAGTTGTGCAATGCATTGGGCTCAATGTGTGGGAAGAGAAATAATACAGTGAGAAGCCTGGCCTCCAGAATCTAACAGGCTATTTGAGTAAATGAATCACATACAGGTAAAGAAGTGTTTTATATCAGGGAACTGTACCGTCAAATTAATGATATGGAATACAAACGCATATTTCTTCTCTTTAAAGAGCTTATACCTTATTAGGTAAATAAAATGGTCACGGGTGAAGAAAATATATGACAGCATAATATGATACCATTCTATCTGTAAAGTATTTAGAAAAATCAGCACATAAGTGACTGTTAGAGCAGTAGGGTGATGCTTGTTGGAAGAAAGAAGGTTTGAGGTGGAAACTTGAGCAATAAGCACTCACATTAACATTCCATTGGAACTGAATTTCATATGTGAGGTGTGAAGTAGAAACAAATTACCACCATTTTCATAAAAATTTGATTGACCTAGCACCATTTACTGAAAAGATCACCCTTTCCTCGTTGCTTTTCAGCTTTGTTGAGGTACAGTTGAAAACTAAAAATTATGTATATTTAAGGTGTACAATTTCATTTCCTGTGTTTGCATATTGTGAAATATTCACCACAATCAAGCTAAATAATGTATATTTTCTCAAAAATAATTTTTTAAATTTTTTGAATCTCACAGCTGTCTTTTTCCAAAAACAATTTTGTTGTAAATCAGAGGTTAGATGATTCAATATTATTAAGGCATCAGTTCTTCCTATATTTATTTCTTACCATGGTATTTTCCTCCTTTTGTTATATTTTCTTTAATTTCTTTTGTAATATTTTCTATATTTCTTTGTAGTGGTATTGCAATTTTCGTTAGACTGATTCCTAGGTATTTGGTGACTTTCAAACTATTGTAAATTCATTTAGCTTTCAACTTTCATTTTTTAAATGTTTGTTGCTAATATAGGAAAGTAATTAATTCATTTAGAACTTAATGTCACTGCTATTTTTATAAATTCTATTAATTTATCTAAAGATATGTCATTTTTCAGTCCTTTGTGCTTCATTTTTATTTTTCTACTAATTATCTTTTTACTAATTATTAGTAAATTATTTTCTAAGGTGCCATTAAACTAATCCTTTACTTGTCAATTTCTTTTTGAAGGGCTGATGTTTGGTGAAATTTTCAAATTGTACTCTATCTTATTACATACATTAAACTCAGTTATTTTAAATCTGTATGTATCTCCAACAAAATTTAGATTATTTGCATACCTGTTCCTATCTGTTTTCTCTTTGGGTTTGGTTAATGACTGTGTTTATTGACGTGTTTTTTAAGTTTTTATTAAATGCTGGACAGTATGTAGGGAAAAAAAATGTAGAAATCTAGAACATTTGGATGATATCTTCCTCCAAAAAGGATTTGGTTTGTTTGTTTTTGCCAGCCCCAAAGTATAGACAAATCATTTATCTAGGCAAAACTGGCCTATTTTTAGTTTGTTCTCAATCATTTCTATGCAATGTTTGTAGAAATCTCAGCTAAAAAAGACCTTTGAGGATCATTCTTATTTGGGGTATCTATCTAAAAACCACTTTTTATCTTTCTGGCACAATAAAATTTTCAAAATCATTGCTAAGCTATTTTTTAGTTTCTAACACAGAATCAGAGTTTCTCGTCTTAGAGTTGGTAAGTGCTAAGAGTAGAAACTATGTAGAATGTCAAAGTCACTTTTCTGAAATTCGCTGATTTGGACCCCTCACGTTTTTAGACTATTGCTTCATGATCAGTTTCTATGCTCAGAGCTGAGACTTGGTTGCTAATGTGAAAGCGTGAAGGCAAATGAACATTCATCCCAATGTACTTCCATTCTCTTTGGGAACTCAGTTCCTCAATTGCTTGTTGACTTAGTTAATCTTCAATAATTTTAAGTAGCTGTTTTTTGCTTCATTTGTTTTTTTCAGCTTTCATAGTTAATCTCATTGGAAGTATTTATATTGTACCAAATAATATACTGCAGAAAGGAATCCAGAGTAATAAATACAGTTTGAAGTAAATGAAATAATGCTGAAGAGAAAAATTGAAAAAAGAAAATCAATACATTATGTTTTTTGCATATTTAATATAATTTTGCAGTTCAAATGCATGACATATAAGAAACTTTATAATCTAACTCTAAATTCTTCTCCAAAATTATTTCCCATCATGTCTCCTAAACCAAGCCAAACTTCTTAAGATTTCAAAAATATTTTATACATTTCTTCAAATCTACATTTTTGCATGTTGTTTTGTATGCATACAGCTAAGCTTCTCAACTGGTAAATCCTGAATATTTGCATGCCATCAGTGGACTAAGTGTGTGATATTGATCCCACAGTTTATAGGGTAGCTGATCAGAGCCCAGGTGGACAGAGAACACAGGAAAGTTGCTTCAGGCTGAGAGTCATTTTCTCATTTCTAAAAGTGTGCCATAAAAATGTTAATACATGTGCCATGATATCAACAAATGTAGAAGCAGTGGCCAAGAATATCTATATCCCCATATACAATCAACTTTTGTTCCATGAAAATTTTTGCTCATTATTTAAGACCCTGCTTGTGTAATCCTTTTTTAACTCACTTTATTCATTTCTATAACAACATAATTTTGTAATTTTGTGGCTTTCGATATTGTACCAAAGATATGGGTCTTGAAGTTAGAAACACTAAATTTGAATCCTACACGAGGACTTGTGGCCCTTGGTGAGTTTACTCTGAGTGTCAATTGTCACATCAGGAAAATGAAGGAAATACTAACTACACTATTTTAAAAATACTTACAGAACGCATATTTTATACTAACCACTGAAATGGTCATTGGATTGAAAGAGAGAATGTGAATGTATAGCAGCAGCAAAGGAAATGACAAATTATAGTCACTTAATTTTAAATTTTACTTTTATTTTAAGATTAATAGATTAATAACAATTGCTGAAGGACTAGGATGAATTCATGGAAATTCTAAATTTAGAGCCTGAGTAAATACACAAATTGTACCTTGCAACATTAGGCCCTCTAAGCTCTTACTCTTCTATAGCTGAGTTGTAAATAGTCTTCTTTTGACATCCTTTGCTCATAAGATTTATTAATTGAGGTACAGAATCATGTGCATATTGTTTGTTTTTAATTCATGATTATCTTTATTGCAGTGGTTCATTCATTCTGCATTGTAGATTGTCAAGAATATAGGCCCTGAGTCAGGTAGATCTGGGGGTTGAATCCTGTCTCTACCATTAACTATTATAGCTCTTCACTACATGTTTGTAGCACATTCATTGGGTAATGAACCAACCTAGGCTCAAGCCTCCTCATCTATAAAAACTGATGTGATGATATATGTCTCATAGGATTTTTGTGACAATAGGAGATTCTACATATAAAACGACACGGTGTGGAACAGTCAGTGTTCAATAACTTCTGTCTATTGTTATTATTTGAACCTTAGGCTCTTTTTTTCAGGATCCTAATATACTGGCCAAGGAGCAATTTAATATATTTCCATCTTCCATTTCCATTTTCCAAAATCCTCAATTCCAGGTGAGGATGCTGGAAAAGATTTTCTTTCTTAAATGAATTTAGGCAGACCAGTTATTCCACATAAATCAAGTACCCCCTTGAGGTTCCTAGTTTTAAAAGCATGGGAATGTGGGTAATCTTGGCTTTACTGTCTTTGTCCGGTGTGTAGGATGTCCTGGCAGTCCATCCACTTGAACTGAAATTTGGCCTTGGGGCTGGGTTCTGTTCACTTCCTCCTAACTAGGTTTTCAGGCCAGGAAAATGTTGTAATAGAGTTTCTTCTCTCCAGAAAATCCCTAGAGATTCTTCCTCTTGGACTTGAGGGTAGACATTCAAATACTCCCTTCCTTGGATGATTTTTAGTTTAACTGAGGATTAAATTTTTCAAATCGCCTGCCTTAATAAATATGTCCAACCCTTCTATTCATTCCTCATTTGAACCCAAGGTCAGGGGGCTGTTTATATTTGAGCCTCTTCCAGAAACCCATATTATTTTCCTTTGTAACCTTTTAACCCAGTTTTTTCTTTCTTAAGTGTTAGGATTTTTAGTTGCTTGCTGACTTTTCCGTTTACACCTTTAATCTTCTTTTATTTTGTATTTTAATATATGCACTAGGGCACAATGAGATTTCTTTTATAATGACATGAAGGCAGAGAAAAAAATAGTTTGGACCAATAACAAAACATTCAGGAAATGGACATGGAAAAGACCCATTTTTAAGTTTAGCTGGTAAAAACATAAGCTCTTTAGGGAAGGAGAAAGTGCTTCCAAAGGACAACCCTTGTAAAAGAAGAGACTCCCATGGCCCTGATTCACAGTCTATTTATTTTAGGCTTGTGTTTCTGAAGGCAGTGTGAACAATGGAAGAAGTAATGTGGCTCAATTTATTGTTGAGACCCATAGGCCATGGAACAGAAATTTATAAACACGCTGAGGGATATATGTAGTGGCACAAATGACTGCACTGCTTTTCAAAGAGTAATCCATACAAAGCACAATTGCTTATAAATAGTTCACTCATTGATATGGTTTGGTTCTATGTCCCTTCCCAAATCTCAGCTTGAATTGTAATAATCTCCATGTGTCAAGGGCAGGACCAGGTAGTTGAGACATGGGGGCAGTTTCTCCCATGCTATTCTCCTGATAGTGCGTGAGTTTTTAGGAGATCTGCTGGTTTTATAAGGGGCTTCCCCCTTCACCTAGCAATCATTCTGTCTCCTGCCACTCTGTGAAGAGGTGCCTTCTGCCATGATTGTAAGTTTCCTGAGGCTTTCCCAGCCATGCAGAACTGAGTCAGTTAAACCTCTTTTCTTTATGAATTACCCAGTCTCGCGTATTTCTTCATAGCAGTGTGAGAATAGACTAATACACTCAACTATCTGAAATTGGTTGTTTTCTGATTGAAGGCACAGAGAAGGGTTAGGTACATGCAAAGGATTACCCCAGAAATGCAGAGATGACCCTGGAAGAGCTTTATAGTATTTCTAAGAAACTATAATAAAAGCACTACAGTTGATGGCTACAGAGGAGAGTATGTCTCTCTTTAGCTATGAGTAGCATGCTAAAAATTCAATCTCTTTAACCTAGAGGTTTTTTCCTCCATTTTATAGAAAATATTGTAATATGCTATTTCAATCACCTACACAGACACTGATTCTGATGAATAATGCAGTGAGACCTGAATTCCCTCAAGAGTAGTCAGTGCCTCCTGGAATTAGGGTTTCTGAAGGATCTTGGATGGACATCCGCATCACCTTAGACTATGAAATTAACAAGTTTCACTGTTACTTCCTCTCTCTGTATTTCCATCCACCCTTCCAATTACTGCACATCCTATAACAGATCTAGCACATATCCATTCTTACATAACATGTGAATATAATTAGTTAATTAAATGAGACTGATCCCTGTCCAGGGAAGAGGAGGATCAAAATACATGTGCAGGAAGCTGTAGATCTAGCTTTCCCTCCACTCCTGTGTTCCCCTTCCACCTTCTCTTCTCCCTGTAATGTACATAAAGGAAGGCCTTATTTGTCACATGGGATGGTTACTGGACCCTTCTAAAATGTTCTTAGGTGAGGTTTTATATTTCCTGAAGTTTGACATTTCCTGAACTTTTATTAGTTCTGATGACTGGGAAATTATCACCTGGTGAAATTTGTAAAATCATAGTAGTCATAGGCCTCTCTTAAATACCATCTTTAAAATGCTGTGGAGCCTGGCAAGCTAATTCTGTTTTATATATATTCCTTCTTGCAGAACAATTGCAATTCAATACTGGGAGGACTTTCAGAAAGATTTCATCAAATAATTAGCGTGTTATTCAGAGATCCATAATGATATGTTAAGACTCAAGTACAGACACTTCTTTGGAATGATTGTAGTAGAAGAGAAATTCAAAAAAGACAGTAAGAATTTTTACAATTTTTAGTAATAGTACCATAAACAGTTTGTTGGGTAGTAAATGGTGCTTTCTTTATTGTTTCCAATATTTTGACTAATAAAATTTATGAGTACCATATTTAAATATATTTCAAATGCTATTACTACTGAAATATTTTTATATTGACCATATTGTAGAGAGATAACAACACTGTTTTGATCTGGGTAAAGAAAACTAAGCTCATAATTTTAAAATTTTTTATATTTTTATGGGTATAAAGTAGGTATATATATTTATGAGTTACATAAGATTTTGATGCATGCATGCAATGCATGATAATAACGTCAGGGTAAATGGGGTATCCATTACCTGAAGCATTTATCCTTTGTGTTATAGAAAATGCAATTGTACTCTTTTTGTTATTTTAAAATACACAATTAAATCATTTTTCACTATGGTCATCCCATTGTGCTGGCAAATAATACATCTTATTCATTTTTTCTAACTATTTTTTTTTTTGTATCAATTAACCATCCTCGCTTCTTCCAGTCCCCCACTACCCTGCCCAGCCTCTGGTAATCATCCATCTACTCTCTATGTTCAGGAGTTGAATTATTTTCATTTTTAGCTCCCACAAATAAGTGAGAAAGTGTGGAACTTGTCTTTCTGTGCTGGACTTATATTACATGATATAATGACCTCCAGTTCCATCCATGTTGTTGCAAATAACAGGATCTCATTCATTTTTATGACTGAAAAGTACTCCGTTGTGTATATGTACCACATTTCCTTTATCAGTTCATCTGTTCATTGACATGTAGCTTGCTTCCAACACTTGGCTATTATGAATAGTGCTGCAATAAACAGGGGAGTGCAAATATCTTTGATATACTGAATTTCTTTATTTGGGGCATGTACCTAAAAGTGGAATTGCTAGATCAAATGGTAACTCTATTTTCAGTTTTTTGAGTAACTTCCAAACTGTTCTCCATCGTGGATATACTGATTTACATTCCCACCAACAGTTTAAGAGGGTTCCCCTTTCTCCACATCCTTGTTAGCATTTGTTATTGCCTGACATTTGGATAAAAGCCAGTATAATAGGGGTGAGATGATGCATCTCAGTGTAGTTTTCAGTTGCATTTCTCAGATGATCAATGATGTTGAGCACCTTTTTATATACCTGTTTGCCATTTGTATGTCTTCTTTTGAAAAGTGTCTATTTAGATTTTTGCCCATTTTTAAAAACAAATAGTTAGATTTTTTTCCCTATGGTGTTATTTGAGCTCCTTATATATTCTGGATATTAATTTGTCAGATGAGTAGTTTGAATGTATTTTCTCCCATTCTGTGGACTGTCTGTTTACTTTGGCAATTGGTTCCTTTCCTGTGGAGAAGCTTTTAACTTAATGTGATTACATTTTTCCATTTTTGCTTTGACTGTCTGTGTTTGTGGGGTATTACTAAATAAATATTTGCCCAGTCAATGTCCTACCGAGTTTCCCTAACGTTTCCTTTCAGTAGTTTTATAATTTGTATAATTTTGTAGTTGATTTTTGAAATTTGTTTGTCAGTTCTAATAGTTTGTGAAGTCTTCAGGTTTTTCCAAATACAAAATCATGTTACCTGCAAACAAGTATAATTTGACTTATTTCATTCTAATATGGATACTCTTTAATTCTTTCTCTTTTCTGATTGCTCTAGCTAGCATTTCCAGTACTATGTTGAGTAACAGTGGTGAAAGTGGGCATCCTTATTGCATTGCAGATCTTCAAGAAATGGGTTCAGTTGTTCCCCATTCAGTATGATACTATCTGTGAGTCTGTTGTATATGGCTTTATTATGTTGAGTTATGTTCCTTCTGTACCCAGTTTTTTGAGGGTTTTTATCATGAAGGGATGTTAAATTTTATCAAATGGGTTTCAGAATCAGTTGATATGATAATGTAGTTTTTATCCTTCATTCTGTTGATATGATATATCACATTGATTGATTTGCTTATGTTGAACCATCCTTGCTTCCCAGGGATAAATTGTATTTTGTAATGACAAGTAATCCTTCTAATATATTGCTAAATTTAGTTTTCCAGTGTTTTGTTAAGTATTTTTTATCAATATTCATAAGAGATTTTGTCCTATAATTTTCTTTTTGATGTGTCTTTATCTGGTTTTGATATCAAGGTAACACTGGCTTCATAGAATGGGTTTGGAAGTATTCCTTTCTCCTCTATTTTTAAAAAATAGTTTGAGTAGAGTTGATATTATTTCTTCTTAAAATGTTTGGTAGAATTAAGCAGTGAAGTCATTGGGTACTGAGATTTTTTTTTCCTGGGAGAATTTTTATTATGGCTTTGATCTCATTACCTGTTATTGGTATGTTAAAGTTTGAATTTATTCATGGTTCAATCTTGGTAGATTTATGTCTAGGAATTTATCTAGTTCTTCTAGATTTTTCAATTAATTGGCATATAGTTGCTTATAATGGCCACTAATCATCCTTTGTATTTTGGTGGCATCAGTTGTCATTTCTCATTTTTTGTCTTTGATTTTATTTATTTAGGTGTTTCTTTTTTTTCTTAATCTGTCTAAGGGTTTCACAATTGTTTATTTTTTCAAAATACTAACTTTTTGGTTCATTAATCTTTTGTATTGTTTTCTTTATTTCAAGTTCATTTATTTTTGCTCTGAGATTTATTATGTATTTTCTTCTACTAATTTTGGGTTTGGTTTGCTGTTGCCTTTATAAATTCTTTAAAGTACCCAGTTAGATTGTTTGTTTGAAGTTTCTTTTTCTTGTTTTGGGCTAGGTAGGCATTTAGAGCTATAAACTTCCCTCTGAGGTTGTGCTTTTGCTGTGTCTTGTAGGTTTTGATATGCTGTGTTTCCTTTAATACTTGTTTCCAAAAATTTTTAATTTCCTTATTAATTTCTTCACTGATCCAGTGGTCATTCAGGAGCATATTGTTTAATTTCCATATGTTTGTGTAGTTTCCAAATTTCTCTTCTTATTTATTTCTAGTTTTATTCCATTGTGGTCAGAGATGTTACTTGATATTATTTCAGTTCTTTCTAATGTTTTAAGACTTGTTTTGTGACTTAACATATGACCTGTCCTTGAAAATGGTCCACGTGCTAAGGAAAAAAAAAATGTATATTCTGCAGTCATTAGATTAAGTGTTCTGCAAATATCTATCAGGTCCATCTGTTCTATAGTGTAGATTAAGTCCAAGGTTTCTTTGTTGATTTTCTGTCTGAATGGTCTGTCCAATGCTGAAAGTGGGTTGTTAAAGTCTCCAGTTGTTATCATATTGGAGTCTATTTCTCTCTTTAGCTTTAATAATATTTGCTTTATAAATCTGGGTGCTCCAGTGTTTGGTGCATATATATTTAACCCTTTTCTCATCTGCCCCAAGAATACTTGCCAGCAGATTTTGCAGCTGCCATGTTACCCCAAGATAACTTGGACATAAAATTATCTCACTTCTATTATTTTTGCATTGCTCTACTATATCAACATTGGACACAAGACATCATTTTATTTATAGCATTCTGTTTTTAGTTGCATCATATGGTTTGGCTTTGTGTCCCCACCCAAATCTCATCTTGAGTTGTTATCCCCATATTCCTCATCTGTCGAGAGAAGGACCCAATGGGAGGTGACTGGATCATGGGGTTGGTTTCCTCCAAGCTATTCTCTTGAAAGTGAGTGAGTCCTCATGAGATCTAATGGTTTTATACTTGTCCGACATTTCCCCTGGACACTCTTTTCTCTCCTGCTGCCATGTGAAGAAGGCCCTTGCTTCCCTTTCATGTTCTGCCATGATTGTCTCTTGCGACTTCCTGATCCATGTGGAGCTATGAGCCAATTAAACTTCTTTCCTTTATAAATTATCCAGTCTCAGGTATTTCTTTACGTAGCAGTGTGAGAACAGACTAATAAATAGTGGCATTTCCATTTACAAAATGTAGTAATTCTTGATGCTAAAAATGTCAGGCCCTGGAAAATATGACATTTCATGTGATGTTAACATCATTCTTGAACAGTTTTTGGACAAAGATTCATTTGATCAATCTGATTTTTCTGAAAGGAATGATTCTGATGTTAGTTCTATTTAGAAATAACTCCAAAACCAGTTTTTACATTTTATTTTTACATTGAAAATCAGTCAGATTTGTTTCAGCCTCAAAGAGCATGTTTCTGTAAAATTACGTGAGTGCTGGCAGTGAGCTGCACTTTTTTTTTCTACGTAGGAATAGGGTTAAAATTGTTATATCCTCTTCCTGAATCAACTCTCTTATCATTATATAGCAAAATCTTCTTATAGTCTTTGTCCTGAAATCTATTTTCTGATACATTATAGCCACTTCTACTCTGTTTTGGTTTCCATTGATATGGAATTTATTCTTCTATTTTTTTTTTATTTTCTGTCTCTGTATGTTTCTTGTAGGCAACAGATCACTGGGTCTTGGTGGTGGTGGTGGTTTTTTAATTCATTCAGCCACTCTATGTCTTTTGATTGGACAGTTTAGTTCATTTACATCCAATGTAATTATTGATAAGTAGGACCTACTCCTGCCATTTTGTTGTTTTCTGGTTGTTTTGTGGTCTTCTCTTTCTTCTTTTTTTTCCTTCCTGTCTTTTTTAGTGAAGGTGATATTCTCTGGTGGTATGTTATTTCTTGTTTTTTATTTTTTGTGTATCCATTGAATGGCTTTTGACTTGAGGGTACCATGAGACTTGGAAATACTGTCCTATAACCCATTATCTTAAGCTGATAACAACTTAACATTGATTGCAAAATGAAATAAACAAATTAAGAAAAAACAAAACTAATAGAAGTTCTATACCTTAACGTCATCTCCCTGCTTTTTAACTTTTTGTTGTTTCTATATACACCTTGTTGTACTATGTCTCAAAAAGTTGTTGTAGTTACTCACTCTAGGCCTTGGTTTTCTTACATGTAAAATAGAAATAACAGAGTTCAAAAATTGCAGAATTGTTGTGAGAAGCTATTATAAGGGTTATATGTATGATGTGCTAAGCATGGAGTCTGACACTGCTGACGCACAACAGTGAGAAATTATGGCAGTGAAAGGATTCTGATTAATGCTTGTCTCATAATGTTAGAGCTTAAAAAAATAGAATTTAGTGCCCACTAACAAGAAAGAACGCTTATATGTTGAGCTCCTGCAAAAAGATCTTTCCTATATTTAGTAACATACCAGAAATAAGCCAGCTGGGTCAATCACTTTGAAATCTAAACTAAAATTATTTCACATTTGAATTGAGATAACTAAACTCACCCATATTATAATTCATTGCCAGATAAAAATTAAGTATCTGACACATAAAGAGTCTATACATTTTTATATGCAATGTTTAGCATACAACAAAAACAATTCCCAGGCATGCTAGAAAATATAACCAAATTATTGAAAACCAGGACAACAAAATAACAGAAAATAGAAACAGTCACAAAGGTAATTTAGATATTTAACCAAATGTAAATTTTTAAATATGATTAAAATGTTCAAAAATAGCTACAAATGGAGAATTTCACTATAAAAGACAAATCTATAAAATAAAATCAAGTGAAAATTTGACAACTGAAAACTACAATAATTAGAATTAGGCATTAAATAATAGAAACTCTAAACAGAATAATGCAATAAAAGTCACATCTCATTATGAGTTAGGAAAACTTTTCAAAACCAAAATCTAAGAGATCTTTTTCACAGCAGACAGGTAAAACAATCTGTTACTTTCATAGGTGCAGTAGTAAGGCTGAGAGTCACTGTTCAGCTGACAAAAGACAGTAGAATGACATCTTTAAAATGCTAAAACAGTAGTAGCAACCAAGCAGTCTATAAACAAAAGTGATCTTTGCAAACAAAGGCAAAATACATAGATTTTTTTAAGGCAAATATGCATTGGCAAGAAAGTGCATAAAGCTAGTATTTCTGGAAAGTGGTATACTAATTTGAAATATAGTTTAATAAATGGTAAATCTTGTAATATCTGGGGTAACCACAAAAATGAGGAATACATAACAAACAAACAGAGGGGAAGTAAAATAAGAACATATATAGATTAGAGAAAAATAAAGAGGAGAGAAAAGAACAAAACTACTATAAAATTTAAAAGCCATAGTAAAATGCTAGCTTGAAATACCATTATATCAGCAAAACTTTAATTGTAAATTAACTAGGCTGGGTGCAGTGGCTCACGTCTGTAATCTCAGCGCTTTAGGAGACTGAGGTAGGAGGATTGCTTGAGCCCAGAGGCTCAAGATCAGCCTGGGCAACATAGCAAAACCCTGTCTCTACAAACAACAACAACAACAAAACCTACAAAAATTAGCCAGGCATGTTAACATATATTTGTAGTCCCAGCTATTTGGGAGGCTGATGTAGGAAAATCACTTGGGCCCAGGAAGTGGAAGCTACAGTGAGCCAAGATTGTGCCACTGCATTTCAACCTGGGTGACAGAGCAGTATCCTGTCACAAATTTTTTAAAAAATTGTAATTTTTTTTTTTTTCTGAGATGAAGCCTCACTCTGTCGCCCAGGCTGGAGTGTAATAACATGATCTCAGCTCACTGCAACCTCTGCCTCCTAGGTTCAAGCGATTTTCCTGTCTCAGCCTACTGAGTAGTTGGTACTCCAGACATGTGTCACCACACCTGGCTAATTTTTGTATTTTTTAGTAGAGATGGGATTTCATCATCATCATTCTCAAACTCCTGACCTCGTGATCTGCCCGCCTTAGCTTCCCAAAGTGCTGGGATTATACGTGTGATCCCCTGGGCCCAGCCAAATAATTGTAAATTAACTAAATCTTCCATCTAAAACTCAACATTGTCAGACCGTATAAAACAAAAGAAGTCAACTATGTGCTGTCTAAGATACAGCCCTTGAATGTTTAAAAGTACAATTATTAGCCCAGGCATAGTGATTAATGCCTCTAATCCCAGCATTTTGGGAGACCGAGGCAGGTAGATCACTTGAACTTGGGAGTTCAATACCAGCATGACCAATATGGTGAAACCCCATCTCCACTAAAAAAGCACAAAATTAGCCAGGCATGGTGGTGGCCACCTATAATCCCAGCTACTTAGGAGGCTGAGGGAGGAGAATCACTTGAACCCGGGAGGTGGAGGTTGCAGTATGCTGAGATGGAGCCGTTGGATTCCAGGCTGGGCAACGAGATTGAAAATCCATCTCAAAAAAAAAAAAAAAAAGTAAAATTATTGGACATGTACCACATGTACTCTAAACAAAAAAAAATCTAGTTTGGCTATCTGATAAAACAACTTTAAAGCAGGTAATATTACTAGACACAGAGAGAGCCATTTTCTGATGAAGTTATCAATCCAACAGGAAGATATGCAATACTAAATTCTGCACAATTTTAAAAATACATTATGGACATTTATTTTGGGATATTCTTGGTACCTTTTTTTAGTAACTGATAGAAAAATGCAGGCAAAAATTATAATGTTAAAGAAGATTAAGAACATGATTTTCCCATAGTCAGTGTTCAGTTGTGCTATAACCTTACTGTATGTACAGAATCCATCTGGTCCCATCTGCATAATTCCTATGGGGCTGTGGGAGAGTCTGCATAATGCCTAAGCAAAATTGCTAATAATCTGCCCACTGTGCTGTGAGTAAAATATAACCTTGTCCCTGGCCCAGAAGTCTCATGTCTTCTGCCATCATCTATCAAACACTACCAGGTTATAGGGTATCTAATTTATTAACTTGCACGTAAGTAAAATCCCAGATTACCCCATCACATTTAATTATTGAATTAGTTATGTTTATTACTTATTACTTTTAAAATTATTATGTTGATCACTTATAAATATTGCTTGTTATTTTCCTACTGAAATGTAACTTCCTTGAAATCAAGTGCAGAACCATATTTTATTCCTGGATTTATGCCCAGTCACTAGATTAACTTAGGGGCATAATAAAACACTTAATAAGTATTTATTGAATAATCAAATGAATAATAAACAAACTTCATCACAAAATAGTAAGCACCTAAAATTAGATACATTTAAGTTCCATGCTGAGAATGAAAAGCTATATTAGATGATACATATGTTCCCTTCTATTAAAATTCTATACTTCTATGATTGCTATAAGCAACCAGTAATGTAATACATTATAAAAAGAGGATTTAAAATATATTTACGATAAATAACTTAGTAATCCCACTTCCACATAACTCAGGAGCAGGATGGTATAATTATTTTTCATTAATTAGCATTTGAAAATGGGTTTTTAGATACTGTATTTCTTTAATGTCATGTGTGTAAACTTGTGTGTTAACTGGAGGAGTCGTAAGAATAGAGTAAAATAAAATGATTTCTTACATCTGGATTGATATATCTGGTAGAGTGGTGAAATGTTTTAAAGGGGGGCATAATTTTTTTCCCTTTGATATGGACTTTTTGACACTTGAGAGAGAAATATGAAAATTCATTTATACCTTAGTGAATGGTTGGCAGAGAAGCAAGATTGTTGCAGATATTTTATCTCCAGGGAGTAGGTGGGCTTGACAGCTGGGAGGAAGAGGTTAGAGCTCATCACTAGGGTAGAGTGGGAGGAAATTAAAATTCAGAGGTGGGTCAGAACATCTTTAAGAGGGAGGAGGATTTTGGCAAGTGACTAGATAAAGTTCCAGCTGGGTTGGTTAGTGAGTAAAGTGGTGCAGAATAATGGGCTGTACCTGGGAGGAAGTTCAGTTCAGTCATTCATTGCATAGAATTAACTTAGGTAAAATGAAACAATTCTAAAGGCTTTTTCTGTGATGAGAAGTATAGGGGCTAGGAAGAGACAACTCTTATTTCCTGAAGGTTTTTTTGTTTTTTCTAATTACCTAGAAAGCCATGTTTATGTTGCCTAAAACATTGTAGTCAGAATCCAACTATCTCCAGTACCTAAACTAAATAAACCTTTGATGTTAAACTCATTGTTTCAGACTCCAGCTTGATAAGCCATAGCTCTATTGAAAAGACAGGGAAAGAATTAATTCATTTTTTTTTGCCTCCTCTTGAATCAGCAGTCATAATTTTAATTCCAAATTTTTAGAGAATGCTAAAAGAACAATTATTTTCTTAGTGTCAACTTACTCCAGATTTCCTCAGAAGCAGTGAACTGCCATGACATAACAAGAAAAAAAACAAAATTGGAAATTTATATTATATAATTTCTTATATTAATAGTCTTATTTTTATGTTATGGCAAGATCTTTCTATATTCTTTTCTTTAGAGAAAAACTGTTTTTAAATTAAAAATTATTCTCAATAGTATTGGAAAATGAAAACAAGTGCCTTTAATTCTTGCCTGACCTGACACAAAAGGTAACACACATAATATAGCATCCTGCACTTGTAGATGAGAGAGGAATTTCTGTAAGATACAAAGCAATTATAATCAGATTGACAAGAAACTGCAGCATAATGAGGCATAAAACACTTTAAGACAGCCCATATATGGTGGAAGATAAAGCAAAGTAATGAAATGTAAGGAGCAGCCTGATACCCCTAGGATCTGCTGAGATGATTAATTATAAGCTTTGCAGGAATAACTGGCTGACTAGACCATTCCCTGTCTCTTACATTGGCTAAGTTAGAGGAAACAAAGGTATTTGAACAATGTCTGAGGCAGGTAGCAACTCTTTAAAAGGAGTTTGAGTGGCTGAGTGTGGTGGCTCACGCGTATAATCCCAGCGCTTTGGGAGGCCGAGGCGGGAGGATCACGAGGCCAGAAGATCGGGATCATCCTGGCTAACACAGTGAAATCGCGTCTCCACTAAAAATACAAAAAAACTAGCCGGACATGTTGGCACATGCCTGTGGTCCCAGCTACTTGGGAGGCTGAGGCTGGAGAATTGCTTGAACCTGGGAGGCAAAGGTTGCAGTGAGCCCAGATCGTGCCACTGCACTCTAGCCTGGGAGACAGAGCAAGACTATGTCTTAAAAAAAAAAAAAAAAAAGATTGAGCTTCCATATGCAGAAGACAAACTACAGTTATACCTCATCCAGGTATATTCTATTCATTTTCCATAATAAATTATGCAAATTCCTATAATCAAAAACAGTTCTAATAAAATTTGAACAGGTGTTTTCAAATACGACAATGATCACATGATAATAAATCATTAAGTACAGAAAAATCCCGTAATCATCATAACAGAAGGAAATTTCCATAACAAAAATTGGCATCATACATGAGTACACATACAACAAAATCCTAAGACAAATGAGTAAAGAAAAAGCTACATATTAAAATGTCACGGTAAAATGCAGAACTCTGGGGATAAAGAGTAAAGTTAAAGCTTGTAAAGAGACAAAAATTAGTTACTACAATAGAACAAGAATTCTATATGAATAAGGCTTACTTGTTAGCAGCAGATGCTAGAGCACATAAAGTAGTATTTAACAAATTCAGGAAATATGATTGTGAATTAAAATCTTAGTCTTCTATCCAGCCAAACCATTAATAAATGAAAAGAGTGAAATAAATACATCATAAAACATATAAATACTCATAAATTTCCCCAAACCCAGACATTCCAAAAAAGAACAACTAGGAGATTATTTCTGGCAAAATTCTAAATAAATTCAATAAATAAGACTAAAAGTGGTAATAGACATATGGTAAGGAAAAACACTAAATTTTAAGTGTATGTAGCAGTTTGTTTCTAATGTAAAATATAATAACATATGGATATAAAATCCAGATTCATGGAGCCTGGGAGTGAAGAGAAATGGAGAAATAAAAACATGCAAAATGTTGAGAAAGAGAAAATTGGTTTAAGTGAGAGACTATTGCTTAATCCTAGACTTTGGTAGAACAATTTAAGGGCAGATCTATATAATAAAAAGTATAATATGTTCCTTAGCACACCAGATATCAATAGTTATCCTCAAAATAACTTGAAAAAACATGAGGAAAAAATAAAACAACAAAAGGCAGAATGGACTAAAATCTGTCAAGAGCACAGCAAATACAAAATACAATACACAATTGCAGAAATATATCCAAATATAAAAATAGTCAAAATTTACAGAGGTGAAATAAAATCTGTTAAAAATTTCAGATTCACAGATTGTCTGAATATTATCCTAAGAATATATACTTACACAATATCTACTGATACCATTAAATTTTGAAATAAGAAGTAAATTTGCAGAAGGACAAAAGAAGGTAGAACAATAAAAATAAGTTAATTGAATATATTTCAATGTGAATTATTAAATGGAAAAAAGGAAAATTATTTCCGATAAAAGATGTACTTTATCAAGATGTCCCAGGAATTAACCTAATAGTTTTGAAAAATTCGAGGAGATTTAACATATAAAAATGTCTAAGGAAATGTAAGGCAAATGGCAAACATCATTATACAAATATATATACATGTATACACACATATACATACATACTCTCTATTCTTAGAACAAAACTTTGCTTTAAAAATGTGAGGAATTCACCAGTTAGTTAGGCACTAAACCATAGACCAAATACATCTCCATAGATTAAAAAAAAAAAAAACAGAAACAATGCAGCCTATATTATTTTTGTAAAATCACTATCTACTCATTAATCTTAAAATATTATTTTATCATTTGGGATAAAGAAGAAAATAAGAATAAGAAACTTTTTAGAAATGAGGAAAGATGGAATACTATGTATTAAAATATTTGGGAAGTGATTGAAATAATGCTCAGAACAAAATGTTTATCTATGAATGAGTTTATTTAAAAAATGTAAAAATGTAGGCCAGTCAAGGTGGCTCATCCTATTATCCCAGAACTTTGGGAGCCCAAGGCAGGAGGATTACTCTAGCCCAGGAATTTGAGACTAGCCAGGGCAATATGTTGAGACACAATCTCTGCAAAAATAAAAATATTATCTGGATGTGGTGCTGCATGCCTGTAGTTCCAGCTACTTTGGGGATGCTGAGGTGGAAGGACAGCATGAGCCCAGGAGGTTGAGGCTACAGTGAGCCATGATCTTGCCACTGCATCCCAGATTGGGTCAAGACTCTATCTCAAAAAAGAGGACAAAAACACATGATGGCTCACGCCTGTAATCTCAGCACTGTGGGAGGCCAAGGTGGCTGGATCACAAGGGCAGGAGATGGAGATCATCCTGGCTAATGCGGTGAAACCCTGTGTCTACTACATACACAAAAAATTAGCTGGGTGAGGTGGTGTGTGCCTGTAGTCCCAGCTACTGTCAGGCTAAGGCAGAAGAATCACTTGAACCTGGGAGGTGGAGGTTGCAGTGAGCCGAGATTGCGCCACTGCACTCCAGCCTGGGCGACAGAGTGAGACTCTGTCTCAAAAAAAAAAAAAAAAAAAAAAAAAAAAAAAAAAAAAAAAAAAAAAAAAAAAAAAAAAAAAAAAAAAAGGACAAAAGGACAAAACTCGCTCAAAACAACAACAAAAATAAACGTAAAAATGCATTATCCAAGTTTCATATTGATGCAGGATTTTTTCTTGACCCCTTCATTGGACTTGCATCAGGGTTGCCCCATTTACTCAGTCTGTCGTGCTCAGCCTCTTGCAGGAGGGAGCACATGAACAAGCGAGTGCAGGATCCAGCCGGCTGCTTTGGGTATCTGCCTGAGCAGGTTCCGGCAGGCTCCACCAGGTGCCCAGGTGGGGGTGCCTGTGACCTCTGAAGCCTCAGAGGGCATGTTACAATGCTCTCTAACTCTGCCATCCACTGATAATGGTGTGTTATCTGCTCAGTGGGCCTCTTGCCTCATCACATAGGGCAGCTGCCCTCCACCAGTGAGGGCAAAGGGCCAGTGTGATAGCCTTTTTTGAGTACCTGGACTCAGAGAGTTCTGAGCTGTTGTCCAGCATCCAAGAAGAATGAGGTTGCAGAGACATTTGAAGGATGATGGAGGTGGAGAATTTTATTTAGAGATGAAAATGGCTCTCAGTGGAGAGGAAAGCTAGAGAAGGGACAGGATGGGCAAATAATTTTCCCTGAAGTCTGGCTGGCTCTAGTTGCCTCATTGGAGTTAAACCGTCTCTCCTCTGAAGTCCAGCCATCCCTATGAAGTCACGTCACCTGTCTCCAGTCAAGCCAGTTCTCTCTCCCTATCGGCTGACTCTGGGGTCTTTATAGGCACAGGATAGGGGCCAGGGTGGGCCATAGGTAGTTTTGGAAAAGGCAACATTTGATTGGTAAAATGACATTATTCAGAAAGAACCAATATGGAGATAGTGGGACAATAGGGATTGAAGTTCTCACTTTGGGCCATGGGTTTCAGGCTTTTCAGCTTGAAGGTAGGGTTATGCCAGGAACCTGCCCCTGTCTGCCCAGAATTTCTTTGCCTCCTGCCTCTATCAATGTCAAGAAAGTAGAATGAAAAACATATAAAGCAGAAGAAAGAAATAAGTAAATAACACAATTTTCAATAATACTAAATAGATGCACTGTGGCAAGACTAATAACAATAAAATAGAGGAAAAGCAGCACTAAGTAATGTTAGAAATGAGAAGTTAAGCATAATTACAGATATGAAGTTATCTTAAATTTAAAAATAAAATATATGATGGACTGTGCTATGGGTTAAATTGTGTACCCCCAAAATTAATATGTTAATGTCCAAACCTTAGTACCTAAGAATGTTAACTTATTTCAAGACAGGTTCTTTACATAGGTAATCAAGTTAAAAATTAGGTGATTAGACTTAAATCTAATACGGCTGGCATCCATACAAAAAGATGAAATCAGAACAGAGATAGACACATGTAAAAAGAAAATGATATGAATAGACACATGAAAATTGCTATCTACCCACAAGGAAAGAGGCCTACAAGAGACTACTTTCTTAGAGTGTCCAGAAGAATCCTGCCACCATCTTGATTTTGGACTTTTAGGCTCCAGAACTAGGAGTTTATAAATTTTTGTTATTTAAGCCACTCCATTTATGATACTTTGTTATGACAACCCTAACAAACTACTACACCCTGTATGTATGCTAATGTATTTGAAAATATATACAAAATAGATGATATCTGTGAATACTTGTCATCTAAATCATCCTTATAATTGGCTCAAGAATTAGAGAAGATATAGAGTAGAAAATTTCAACATACCAATAACCATTGAAGAAATAAAAGACTGCTGAAAGTCAAAGACACCCAGATCAGATAATTTTATGAACGAGTTCTATTCAAATAGATTATTCTAATATTTTATACACTGTATTAAATAGTAGAAATAGATGTAAATAGATGTAAAGTTTCCCAGTTCTTTTTACAATTTTAGCATAATCTTGAAACAAACCAAAAAAATCCACAAAAAACAAAAATAGCTATTGGTCAGTTTTACTTATGAACCTGTATAAAAATGCTCTATAGACTGTTGGCAAATTGTATCAAGCAATATATTTAAATAAAAATACACCACCAACAGTAGTGTCTTTCAAGAATGTAAGAATGTTTGAGCATAAAGAAATAGAGTAAGTCACAGTGGGAAAGGATTGAAGAAAAATAATATGATCTTCTCAATACATGGCATACCAAACAAAAAATCCAAACTTAATTTTAATACAATTTTCCTAGCCAGACTGCAATAGAATGAAACTTTATTAACATGATAAATGTTATCTAATAGAGACCCAGAAAGCAACGTGCGAATAGTGAACTAGTGTAAAGAATCTCATTGATCTTAAGATTGATGCCCGTTATCACCACTATTCATTAGCATTGCAGTGAGATTCTAGGCAGTGAAATCATTTTTTTTAAAAAAAGGATTGAGGTATAAATATTAGAAGGAAACATAAATATTAGAAAGGAAAAAATTATCATTGTTTGCTGATGAGATTTCTTCATAAATGTATTAGTTTCCTAGAGCTACACTAAAAAGTATTATAAACCAGATAGCTTAATACAACAGGAATTTATTTTCTCACAGTCTTGTGGAATAGAATTGGAAAATCAAGGTGTATTCAGGGACATGCTCCTACTGAGGGCTCTAGGGAAGAGAGTTCTTTCTTGGTGCTTCATAGCTCATGATGATGACATAGAATTCTTGTGACTGGATCACAAGGATTGATTGTATCACTCCAGTTTCTGTCTCTCTGGTCATAAAGCATTCTCCCTGTGTTTCTGCCTTTACACAACCTTTGCTCTTCTGGGTTCACAGCAAAAGGTACAGTGACTTCCCATATATCTCCTGTCCCTCCTTATGCATAACCTCCATCGTTAGCAACATTCCCAGTGATAGTGATACATATGTTACAGAGGATGAGCTTACTGGTGTACATCATTCCAGCTGAAGTTCATAGTTTACATTAGGGTTCATTGTTGGTGTTGCACATTCAGTGGCTTTGTTTGTTGGCTTTATGGAGATACAATTGGCAAATAAAAATTGTATATATTTAAGGTATACAGCGTGATTTTTTTTTTTTTTTTTTTTTGAAACAGAGTCGCACTCTGTAGCCTAGGCTGGAGTGCAGTGGCGTGATCTCGACTCACTGCAACCTCCACCTCCTGGGTTCAAGGGAGTCTCCTGCCTTGGCCTCCTGAGTTGCTGAGATCACAGCAGTGCTCCACCACTCCTGGCTAATTTTTGAATTTTTAATAGAGACAGGATTTCTCTATGTTGGCCAGGCTGGTCTCGAACTCCTGACCTCAGGTGATCCACCCACATTGGCCTCCCAAAGTGCTGGGATTACAGGCGTGAGCCACTGTGTATGGCCACAATGTGATGTTTTTATATGTGTATACATTGTGAAATGATTTCCACAATCGAGCAAAATAACATATCCATCATTTCACTCGCTGCCATAGTGTTTTTGTGGTGAGAACATTTAAGAGCTACTCCCTTAGCAAATTTCAAGTATACAGTACGATATTATTAACTATTGTCAACAGATTGTACATACATTAGATTTCCAAAATTTATTCATGGCACATAACTGAAACTCTGGACTGTTTGCCCATCATGTCCCAGTTGCCCTGTCTCCTCACCAGCTCCTGACAATCAACATTCTGCCCCTATGCTTCTATGACAATAGCACCTGTAATCCCAGCTCTTCTGAAGGCTAAAGCATGAGAATTGCTTGAACCTGGGAGGTGGAAGTTGCAGTGAGCCCAGATCGCAAAAATTAAAAAAAAAAAAAAGGAATTTAATACATACAATTAAAAATAATTCTTGATAGGTGAGTACCTTCAATTGCCATTTTGTTAATTGTTTTCTGAATATTTTGAAGTTTCCCTCCCCCCTCCCTCCCTCCCTCCCTCCCTTCCTTCCTTCCTTTCTTTTTCTTTCTTTCTTTTTTTCTTTTCTGTCTTCCTTTGTGATTTCATGACTTTTATAGTGGTATGTTATGATATTTTTCTCTTTATCTTTTGGTATTTTCTTTGTCATTACCATGAGGCTTACATGAAGCATCTTTTAGTTATCATAGTCTATTTTAATTTTTAATAACAACTTAGCTTGACTCACAAAAATTCTAAAATTTAACTTCTCTTCCCCCAATATTTTATTTGTGTCAGTTTACATCTTTTTATATTTTGTATCCACTAACAAATTATTATAGCTGTAGTTTTTTACTTTTATCTTTTAAGTTTAAAATAGAATTAAATTGATTTATATACCACCATTACACAGTATCAGATATTGTAAATTGGACTATATTCTGACCTTTACAGTGAGTTTGATACTTTCATGTAGTTAATTAGTGTCCTTTTTTGAACTTGAATAATTTCCTTCAGCACTTCTTTTAAGGCAGATCTAGTTGTCATGAACTCCGTCAACTTTTACTTGTCTGGAAAAGTGTGTATCTCTTTCTCATTTTTGAAGAAAAGTTTGGCTAGACATACTACTTTTGTTTGGCAGTGTTGTCCTTTCAGCATTTTGAATGAGCCCTCCCACTTTCTTCTACTCTGCAGTTTTTACTGAGAAGTCCTCTGATGGCCTTATTAAGATTTTCTTCCAGTCGACAAGGTTTTCACGTTTTTTTTTTTTTTTCTGACTTCAAAATTCTGTTTCTTTGACTCTTGAAAATTTGATTATAATTCATCTAACAGAAAATTTCTTTATATTTAATCTAAATACAAATTTCCCTTTCCAGATTTGGAAAATTTTATGTTATTATTTATTTAAATAAGCCTTCTGCCCTTTTGTCTTTCTCTCTTCTCTTCTTAGAACTCCCATAATGAGAATATTTCATTTGTTTGATGGTGTTCCATAAATTTTATAGTCTTCTTCACTCCTTTTTATTCTTTTTTCTTTTTGTTTCTCTATGTTGGTAATTGCAATAACCTGTCTACAAGCTTACTGATACTTCTACTTGAGTGAAACTCTGTGTGGAATTTTTTGCTTCAATCATTGTGTGCTTCAGCTCCAGAATTTGTTTAGTTCTTTTTTGTGGTTTCCCTGTCTTTGTTGAGCTTTTCATTTTGTTCATGTTTTGTGTTCCTACTTTTTTTATTTATTTGTATGTGTTCTCTTGTAGCTCACTGAGCTGTTTTAAGATGATTATTTTGCATTCTTTGTCAGACATTTCTTTAGGTTCAGTTATTGGTGTTTTGTTTTGTTTCTTTGGTGATGTTATGTTTTCTTGATAATTTGTGATCCTTGTGCTCTTGCATCGGTTTTGTTTATTTGAAGCAGGTAGATGTTCCAGTCTTTACAGACTGGATTTAGCAGGAAAAGGCCTTATTAGACAGCCTGTCCAGAGATTGCTGCTAAAGTCCTCAGGTAGACTGGCCTGGTGCTTGGGTTAGTGAGCAGGTTTCTCTGGAACTTGGGTCCACAGGGGATGATCTGATGCTTGGGTCTCCAGGGGTGAGCCAGGTCCTGGGTCCACTTGACGAGCCTAGATTTTGGGCTGTATAGGTGATCTTGGTGCCTGCATCTATGGATATTGGGCTAGATCCTGTATCTTCAGGGGGCAGCCTTGCACTAGGTTTCACTATGGTGGGTAATATGATTTGGCTCTGTGTCTCCACTCAGATTTCATCTTGAATTGTAATACCCACAATCCCTATGTGTCAAAAGAGGACCTGGTGGGAAGTAATTGGATCATGGTGGCGGTTTCCCCCATGCTGTTTTCATCATAGTGACTGAGTTTTCATGAAATCTGAAGGTTTTCGAAGTATTTGACAGTTCCTCCTTCACATGCTTCTACATGCCACTGTGTAAGACATTCCCGCTTCCCCTTCTGCCATGATTTTAAGTATCCTGTGGCCTCCCCAGCCATGTGGAGTTGTGAGTCAATTAAACCTCTTTGTTTTATAAATTACCCAGTTTCGGGCAATTCTTTATATCAGTGTGAAAACAGACTAATACAGTGGGTCTGGCTACAGTCTTGCTTCTGTAGATGGTCTGGTATCTGGGTCCACCGGGCTGGTGTGGATCCTAGATACATGGTGGCTGGCCAGTGCCAAAGTTTACAGAGATAGGCCTGGAACACAGGTTTGCTAGTTTGGGGTAGCAATCAGCCTGGTGCTGAGATTGGTCTGGAGCCTGGAGCCGTAAGGGCTAGTCTAGTGCTGCCGTGGTCTGGAACCTGGGTGTGCTGGGTAGTCCTGGAGCCTAGGGTCATAGGGGTGAGCTCAGAGCCTGGAAATAAATCCCAAAAAACATGATTGCTTGATTGTATAGTAAGAATATGTTTGGTTTTGTATGAAATTGCCAAACCATCTCCCAAAGTGGCTGTACCATTTTGTTTTCCCACCAGTAATGAATAAGACTTCCTATTATAATTTGTTTATAATCTCCATTTTTTACAGAAATTGTGTTCTGTATTAATTCATTTACTTATTCTAATCCTGTTACCCCTTAATGGAATGTCTTATTGTTTTCCTAGAACAAAAATTAGTAATTAGCTTTAGTTACAAGAAGCATTTTTAGTAAATGTAACTTGGCCAAATAAACCATTCAATATAACTACCCTATAATGAGACTATATAAAAAATTCCGGTGAAACAAAATAGAAAAATAAAAATAACCTAAAATATACAAGTAAAATATACAGAGGCAATTAAAAGTAGTTTAAAATAATAGGCCAGGTGTGGTGGCTCATGCCTGTAATCCCAGCACTTTGGGAGGCCAAGGCAAGCAGATCACAAGGTCAAGAGATTAAGACCATCCTGGACAACATGGTGAAACCCCGTCTCTACTAAAATCACAAAAAAAATTAGCTGGGCATGGTGGTGCATGCCTGTAGTCCAGGTACTCAGGAGGCTGAGGCAGGAGAATCACTTGAACCTGGGAGGCAGAGGGTGCAGTGAGCTCAGATCAAGCCACTGCAATCCAGTCTGGCAACATAGTGAGACTCCGTCTCAAAATAATGATAAGAGTAATAACATAAGTGCTAATAACATAAGCAGTTTAAAAATGCATTGAAGTATGCTCAAATTAGTATCAAGAGAAAGGCAAAAAAAGGAAGAAAATATTATGTTTTATCTATAATATTAAAAAAATTGAAGGATAACATTGAATCTTGTTTTGGTTATTGGAAAACAGGGATCTCAAATAGTTTCACTGAAATTGTAAATTGGTCATTTGTCATATATTACAAAATAAATACTTGTAGAACAAGTAAGAGAATAAAAAATATAGATTCAATTTTTTTCAAAAATTTTTACTACTGGTAATATATATTGCAGAACTAGTGGCCTGGTTGTGTTATGTATTGTATAAATATGTAACACACATGTCTTAATGAATCACTTCAGTAATTTGAACATGTTTAAATGAGCAGTTAATTATTACAGTCTTATACCCAAATACGCACAAATATGCACACTTTATCCACTGGACCAGTGAGTGCCTTAATTTTAGGTGGTGGCTAAAAGAAATTTTTAAGTATAAAACATTATTTTGCCATTGGAGATATTGTGTGTGTGTGTGTGCGTGTGTGTGTGAGAGATGGTGTGAATTGGCAGCTTTGTAATTTCAAATTTTCTGATAGATTTATACATTAACATATAATTTTACATTAAAAATAAAATAAAAATATTTTCTTAATAAGTATTTTCCCTTGTGGAGATCAATCATAGATTTTAAGAAGAGGCCCAAATCTCATTCTTTGTAAGAAGTATCTAATATTATCTGAATAGATATTTAATTATATGAGCCTCTACCTTCTCTCTCTCTCTGTCTCTGTTTTTCTCTCAGATACATATTCTCTCTCTCTTTGTTTCTCTCTCTCTCAGATACTTATTCTCTCTTTCACTCTCTTTTTCTCAAATACATATTCTCTCTCTCTCGTTCTTTCTATCATTCTTATGAGGATATAGAAAATGAAAAAGAACACTGAGGATTTCCATTATCATTCTTCCAGATCAATTTTTCTTAACATGGCAGTGTACAGTTTGAAAGTTCCTTGAAAGTCTGCTGGACACATTCATTTCAGTCTCTTGAAGGTGGTACGCTTAACTTAAGCAGTATGGGAAGTTGTTCCCTGATCATGCTAACAATATAGATGTATTAGTAAATAGTTTACAAACAAAGACAACATTTTGATCATAATAATTACAAATGAACACTTTGTGCTTCAAAAAATCCACAATTAGCTTATAAAAATTAGAGGAAAGGAGAAAGGTCTGGCAGACATCTAATGTTCAATTGGACATTTCCTTTGCTTCTTTCTTATTTGTGAAATAAAAGTAAATGATCCAATGGATTAATAAAATGCACACTTTTAAGTAATAAAATGACATTGTTCTAAATATATGGTGTCTTTACTAAAATGAAAGACAAGATTATATCTTTTCAGTTATCTAAACAATTCATAACTGCTCAGTTTTGTTATTCAGAGTTGGCTTCTTAGCTAAAATAATTTCTGAAGTCTGCTTTCTGAGATTAGCAGTGCCCTGTCCTCTAATTTGAACAAAAAAAAATAATTGGAAAGGCATATGTATCAGCTTCCAGTTTATACAAGTTCATTTATTTGAAATCCCTTGAGCTCCTCCAATTAGAAAACAAGTTTTTGAGTTAATATCCTTCAATTGTTAGAAACTTGCGTCACTGCGAGAGCACAGTGAAACGTAAAGGTCCCAGCACGCTGGCAGTGGATTGTGAGGGGATGTGATTGTTCCACATTTAGACTGGAAAGGGTTAGGAACTCTGCTTCCTAATGTGCTTAATGAATGAAAGGAAAATTGGACCCCTGAGCCAGAGTCAGTGACCTCAGAGAGTGAAAAATGTTCACAGGTTAACAAGGGCAACTGTTCCTTGCTGTAATTCCCAGCGGAGGTGAATGACAAAGGGGCCAATGAACCTCTGTCTTGATATTATCTATTAATCCATTTTATTCCAAGGAAAAATAACTTAGCATAGTTCTGGGAGACACCAGTATTGAACATCTTAAACTCTAGGTTTGCTCCCTATTATGACTGATTCACTCTTTGACTAATGTATTTTGTTTTAATAATTCATTTTGATATGTTGTATTTAAATGTATTAAGAGATTTAGTGTATCATCTAATAAAATTTTACATTTTAAGGATATAATACACCTTAATGTAATAGACAAAGTCAGAACTGCTCACTTTATGTTCACATTGTAATAGATTCACTGGAACCTAATTAGTCCAAGTGACTATGGAGATTCTTTTTTTTTTTTTTCTTAAAGTGGAGATTATTTCCAACTTTTGTTTAAAAACATTGATTTCTTTTGAATTGAAGGGAATTTTCATAGCCATAGCCAAGCCACCACCCTAGTCATGTTCACAGATAGAAAATCCCTGATTGGCTCTTGATGAGTCATTCCTGGTGAGGAATCTTATCTAACACCTGCTTTATCTTTAATATCCTTTTCAAATTCTTGTAGTAAAACAATAACCAAGAAGGAAAAAAAAATTGGGACGACTCCAGTTTTGAAACACCTGCCTTAGAGATAAAGATTGTAATTCAGGCGTTTGTAATGCCTTCACTTTTGGACTGGAATTTGTTCTGCATGCTGTGAGCATCCGCCAATTTTTTTGGACATGTGCTTGGCCTGGGCCTTATTTCAGTCTAGTAAATTACAAAATGACAAGATCATCTCTGTTACCATGGAAAAATATGTGTATCAAAAAAATCTCTGAATCTCTGGCTTGATAGTAAATGCATTTTATGAGTTGAAGAAACATTACAGCATCAGCCCTAATGAATCAGTCAATAATAATCTTTTATGACTTAATTCCAGTCAGATACTGATAATCTGCAATTTAAAGTTAAAGAGGATATCCCAGGCTTATGTGACCACTGTGAACAAAATTAGTCATTAAAAAAAAAATTACAGACAGGAACTACACAGCTGGAAACCAGAGGCACCAGTTTTACTTGGGCTGTTAAGAAAATTCACAGTTAACTGAATAAAAAATATTTATTCTACCTCATTTATTTTTCCATCAGAATTCACATTTGTCCCACATTTTGGAGAGGTTATTGGAAGGGCATAAATTTGTTTCAAGATCATGAGTTAATTTGCTTTGCTAACATAACGAATTATTGAGCTTGTGTATAATTTATGCTATTAGATTAATTCGTTATATTGATTTTTTTTTTAAATCAGTTTTCTCTTTATGTGTAAATGTTCTGCTACTAGAAAGTCCTTGTCTGAGACTCACTCCAGTTAAACACCAGGCACCCGGAAACTGTCTGAAAGAAAACTATAGGAAGGGTATCTAAGCAAAATTAACCAGCTTCAGAGAGCTTGCGTTTGCAAAACCAAATTGACTAAATGATGGCAACTGTTATAGTACTAAAAACAAAAGTATTTTTTAAAAATCCTAAAAAGCCTCACGAGGTCCTTTATTATGTTTTGCCTTCTGCCAATGAGCTGGCAGAAGTTTGATAAGATGGAATGACAGAGAAAAGCGAAGGAGTCATCACAGGGCAGAAGAATGAAAGAAATTGTGATTAAAACTATGATGAATCAGGAGGCTGCGGCGGGAGAATTGCCTGAACCCAGGAGGCGGAGGTTGCGGTGAGCCGAGATCGCGCCATTGCACTCCAGTCTGAGTAACAAGAGCGAAACTCCGTCTAAAAAAAAAAAAAAAAAAAAAAAAAAAAAAAAAACTATGATGAAGGTAAGTGTGCTCTGGAGTTACTTAAAAATGTAAAGCTTCAGAAATACCAAGCACCGTATTGCTGAAGATGTGGAGAAATTGGGACCCTCATTTATTGTTGGGTATATAAAATAGCTCAGACATTTCGGAAAAACAGTGGCAGTTCCTCAAAGGACCTAGCAATTCCTATCCTAGGTATGTGCCTGTTTTGGAATGAGTTGTAAATAATTCACTGCCACCAAAAGCGCAGAGTGCACAAACCTGAGGAGCAAGGCAATCTCTTCCTTGGTTCCAGAGGATGCAAAACCTCTTTGGTTTCTGCAGGCAAGGCTGCCTAGCCCAGGGATTCAGGGGACAATCCACAGGTTATGGAAGGTGAGATTACCACCCAGGGCTGAGGACGGGGGGCTGTCCCCGCTTTGGACCCGGAAGGTGGGGTTGCCACCCTAGTGGGCCTGCAAAGTCGGCCCAGACGGCACAGCATCTAGGCAAAGAGAATTATTCTCCATCCTTAACATTTAATGGAATTTGTTTAGCTAGGTTTCGGATTTGCTTGGGATTCACCACCTCTTTCATCTTTACAGTGTCTTCCTTTTGGAATGGAATGTCGATTCTATGCCTGTTTCACCATGCATTTTGGCAGCACATAACTTGTCTGGTTTCACAGATTCAGAATTGGAGACAAATTTTGTCTCAGAAAGAATCTATCTTGAGTCTCATTCATACCTGATTTAGACAATGCTTAAATGAGGCTTTGGACTTGGAGTTGATGCTGAAATGAGTTAGGACTTTGGGGGCTGTTGGGATGGGATGAATATACTTTGCATGTGAGAAGGATATTAATTTTGGAGGCAAATTGCAGAATGTTATGGACTGAATTTTATCTCCTCTCAAATCCTTCCCCCAGCGACTACAAATCTAGACTCTGCCTTTATGAATTTGCCTATTCTAGACATTTCATATAAATGATATCATATAATACATGATATTTTGTGACTGACATCATTTATAACTATGTATTCAAGATTCATCCATATTGTAGCATGTATCTGTACTTTATTCATTTTTTGCTGAGATATTCCATTGAGTAAATGTATCACCTTTGTCCGTTTATTAGTTAATGAATAATTGGGCTGTTTCTACTTTTTTGACTATTTTGAATAATGCTGTTATAAACATTAATGCACAAGTTATTATCAGACATATATTTTTATTTTTAGGGGGAATACAATTAGGAATGAAATTTTTGGTCATATAGTAACTCTGGAGTTAGATTTTTGAGATACCACAAAACTATTTTCTAAAGTGCAAGCTTTTCACCATCCTATGAGAAATGCATGAGCCACAATTTGTTATTGTCCATCCTTTTTATTTAGCCATCACAGTATTGTGAAGTGGTATCTCATTATGCTTTTGATTTGCATTTTCCTAAAAGTAATAATGTTGAGCACATTTTCATGAGTTTATTTGGAATTCATATATACACTTTGTAGAAATGTCTATATTCAAACATTTCACCCATTTTAATTTGAGATGTCTGTTGAGTTGCTACACTTCTTGATATTCTGTATACCAGTCCTTTGTCATATATATATGTATCTATATCTATATATCTATATCTATATCTATAAAATTTTCACTTTCCTATTCTATGGGTTGTTTTACATTTTTGTTGATGTCTGGAAAACAAATGTTTTCAATTTAAATTAAGTATAATTTGCCTATTTTTTCTTTATTGTTTGTACTTTTACTGTGTTTTGTTTGTTGGTTTGTTTTGAGATAGGGTTTCACTCTGTGGCCCAGGATGGTGTGATCTTGGCTCACAGCAACCTCCGCCTCCCAGGGTCAAGCAATTCTCCTGCCTCAGCCTCTTGCATACATAGCTGAGATTACAGGCATCTGCCACCACACTCAGCCCTGCCAATTTTGGTGTTTTTAGTAGAGACGGCTTTTACCATGTTGGTCAGGCTGGCCTCAAACTCTTCACCTCAAGTGATTTGCATGCCTCCAGCTCTCAAAGTGCTTGGATTACAGGTGTCAGCCATCATGCCCAGCCGATTTTTTTTCCTGCCTAATCTCCCTGTGTAGAACCTTCAGTAAAATGTTGAATAAAATGGGCAAAAACAAATGCATTTTAATAGATACTTTTTATTACATTGTAGTAGATCTATTCTATTCCCTTTTTTTTGTAATTTTTTTCATCATGAAAGAGTTTTAGATTTTGTGAAATGCCTTTTCTGCTCTGTGTCTATTGAGATACCTATGCAGTTTTTATTCTTTGTCCTTTTAACATGATGTATTAAATTGAATGATTTTCATGTGTTAGGTCAACTTTCCATTTTGGATAAATCCTACTTAGTTATGGTGTATACTCATTTTTATTGTTGATGGATTTGGTTTCAGGATTTTTACATCTTGATTAATAAGAGATAGCAGTATCTTGTTTTTCTTCCTTATTATACCTTTGCCTTGTCATTTTGTCTTCTTTGTTTAGTCTTCTTTTGGTTTGTGAGGTTGCTGGTGATGTGGACTTCTATTCCTGATTTTAGTAATTTGTCTCTTCCTTTTTTTCATCATCCGTCTTTGTGAATATTTTTTATTTTTTCAAAGAATCAACTTTTGGTTTGTTGATTTTCTCTATTGTTTTTCTATTACCCATATCATTTATTTCTGCTCTAATCTACATTATTTTCTTTATTCTGTTGACATTAAGTTTAGTTTGATCTTCTTCTAATTTCTTAAGCTGGAAGGTTAGGCTATTTTAGATTTTTTTTTTCTTTTTACTGTGGACTTTTACTGTTATAAATTTACCTCTATAAACTGCTTTACATACATCTTATAAGTTTTGGGGTATTGTGTTTCCCTTTTCATTAATCTCAAAGTATTTTCTATTTTTGCTTCTGATTTTTTTGATTCATGGATTATTTAGGAGTATGTTGTTTAATGTTCCCAACTTTGTACATTTTCAAAAACTGTATTATTTATACATAAATTTGGTCATTTGTACATTTTCACTTATTAATTTTATGAAGACTTTTTAAAGACCTAACATATTGTCTGTTCTGGAGAATGATACATGTGTACTAGAGAAAAATGCATATTCTGATGTTGCTGAGCTGAATATTTAATAGATGTCTGTAATGTCTAATTGGTTTATAGTCTCTTTCAAGTCTTCTTTTTCTTTTTGCATGCTCTCTCTGTCTACTAATTCTATCCCTTTTTAAAAGTGGTATTGCTGTATTTATCTATTATTGTTGAATTGTTTATCTCTTCCTTTAATATTGTCAGTTTCTGTTTCATATACCTGGGGTCTTTTACTTAAAAGGAAATATGTTTGTAATTGTTTTAGCCTGATGAATTGACTCTTGCATCAGCATACAATACTTTGGTATGTCTGTAGTAACAATTTGTTTTTAAATAATATTTTTTCTGATTTTAAAATAACTCTACAGGTCTTTTGTGTTTACTGTTTATGTGGTATATGTTTTTTCATTGCTTTATTTTCAATCTATTTTTGATTTTTCAATATACTGTGTGTCTTTTGTAGCCAATATTTTTTTAAAAAGTCCATTCTACAAATATTTGTTTTTCTATGGAGAGCTTAGTCTATTTATATTTAATATAATTAGTGATGAATTAAATTTACATCTGTCATTTTGTTATTTCTTTCCTGTATGTCTTATGTGGTGTTTTGTGTTTTTGTTCTTGTTCCTCTTTTTCTCTATAACTTTCTTTTGTGTTGAGATATTTTCTAATATATAATTTTACATTCTGTTTTTTTTGTTTGTTTGTTTTTACTATTTTTGGACTTATTCCCTGAGTGCCTGCCCTAAGGATAAAAATTAGCATCTTAAATTATATAATTCAAATTAATTTAATTTAAATATTATATAATAGCTTGCTCCAATATAGCTCTATTTTTTCCTGTGTTTGTGCTACAGTTGTCTTACAAGTTACATCTTTATACATTATAAACTTATCAACATAGTTTTATAATTATTAATTTATGCCCTTATCTTTTATATCAAATAGAAGAAAATATTTACAAAAGAAGCATAGTAAACTTTACTAGTGCTTTAATTTATTCATGTTGAAGCACATTATTGTCTAGTTCCTTTTATTTCAACTTCACCAACTCTCTTTAGTATTTTTTGTAGGGCAAGTCTACCAATGATACAGCGTCTTCATTTTGGTATTTGAGAATGTGTTAATTTTTTATCTGTTCTTGAGGGATCTTTTTGGTATATAAATAATTCTTGGTTAACAGTGTTTTTTCTTTAGCACCTTGAAGAAGTCATTTCATTGCCTTTAGTCTTCATGGTTTCTGATAAAAGATCAGCCATTAAACTTACTGAAGTTTTCTTATGAGCCACTTTTTTTTTTTTTTTGGTGACTTTTGAAAGTCTCTCTTTTGACTACCATGTATCTAATTATACATGTTCCTTCAAGTTTATTAAGATCTTGAATTTCATATTAATGTTTTTCTTTAAACTTGGGAAGCATACAACCACAATTTTTTCAAATTCCGTTTCTGCCCTTTACTCTCTCTGCATTCTTTTAGGGATTCTCATTATATATGAAGTAGACAGAATAATGACTCCTCAAAAAACTATCGGTTCTAATCCCCAGAGTTTGTGTATATGTTAATTAACATGGCGCAAGGTACTTTACAAATAAGATTAAGAGTCTTAAAATGTGGTGGTTATTCTGAATTATTTATGTGTGCACCATATAATCACAAGAGTCTTTGAAAGTGTAAAAGGGAAACAGAAGGGTCAGAGTCAGAGATGTTATGACAGAGCAGAGGTCAAGCTTATGTTTACCCACTAGCCAGAGATTTCAGGCAGCCTCTAAAATCTGGAAAATACAAAAATCAGATTCTAACCTAAAGTCTGCACAAGGAATACTGTCCAATAGACACCTTGGCTTTAGCCCAGTGAGACTTCTGACCCCTACAACTGTAAGATAATAAATTTGTGTGGTTTTAAGCCACTAACTTTGACATAATTTATCATAGCAGCAACAGAAAATGAATACAATGAGTACATTCCTTTGCTTGATGGTGTCCCACAGGATACGGAGGTTCTGTTCATTTTCTTCCCTTTCTTTCTGTCTGTTCTTCACACTGGATAATTTCAACTGACATTCTCTAAGCTTTCTGATTCTTTGTTCTATACATTTAAATATTCTTTTGAGCTCTAGCGACTTTTCCAATACATTTATTATACTTTTCAATTGCATAATTTTTTCTTAATTATTTTAATATAAATTCATCTTTGTTGCTATTCTCTTGTTGACAATTTATCATTTTCACATTTTCTTTTAGTTCTTTAAACTCAAATTTTTTAGTTTAAGCATATTCATAATAGCTTCTTTAAAGTTCTTGCTGAGTAAGTCTCATGTTAATAGTTTCCTCAGGGATACTTTCTATAGGCTGCTTTTTTTTTTCCCTCTGTATAGACCACAATTTCCTGCTTTTTTGCATGTCTCATTTTCTTGTTTGTTACTAATTAAATATTGTAGATTGTTTAATGTGACAGCTCTTAAAATCAGCCTCAACCCTGTCCCTGATTTGTTGTTGTTGCTATTTGTTTATTCATTGTCTTTCCTGAACTAATTCTGTAAAACCTGTATTCTTTGTCATATGTGGCCACCAAAGTCTCTGCTCAGTTAGTTCAGTTGTCAGCTCATGGTTGGACAGGGATTTCATTATATTCATCAAACAAATGAATCTCTCAGCCTTTGCCAATGGTGTGTGTGTGTGTGTGTGTGTGTGTGTGTGTGCGTGCGTGTGTGTGTGAAGACGTGCTCCTAATGTCTTGACAGGCATTTTATAACTCTGCCTAAATCTTTATTTCCTGATTTGTAAAGCCTCAAAATAAGAAGTGAGAGAATAATGCCTCTAAGGTATTTTTGGGGCATGCACATAGCCCTGCACATGGACATGGCCTTCTAGATTTCCAGGAATATACTGGAACTTTACAAAACCCTCATGGACATTTCATTCCAAATTTCTTAAAAGTATTTTCATCAGCCTTTGTTAACCCCACTAGTATGACCAGCTCAGACCAATATAACATTAAACATTTGTTACTGATTGTTTCCAACAGACAACTTGGTAACAAAACTGTTCACACATAGCAATCTTTTAGTGATGTCAAGTAAACACAAACCCTGAGATCAAAGCTTTTCTAGGAAGCTGCCAGACTAGTCAAATAGTGGCAATTTTTGGTGGTACAGTTTATTTGGGGTGCGTCAAACCAATTCTATTATTTACATTGACTGGTAGGTTCCTGGTTTTCACAACTACCACGGTTACAAGTGTATTGGTTTTTAAGACTACCACAGAGTTGGAGAAAGAGGGATGAGAATAGGCTAAAATGTCAGAGTTCTTTGTTCTTAATGAGATTCAGCCATTTTTCTTAAATAAGTTTCCCTCGTGGTGGTGTTGTAACCCTTTGGTTAATTTCCAGAATTCTGTAAGTGTTTATTTTGATTAACTTTGTGGTAATCCTTTTTGTAAAAACAAAGAATTTTTAGAGGTACTGTCCTCATCATTTCAGAAGTGCTTCTCTTGCCTTTCTTTTTTCTATTAGACATGGTCACCAATCATCGAGAGTTAATTAAATATTTTAAATTCTATCTTTGCTGAAGATCTGAAACAATAAGATGAATAAACTTTCAGAAATGTAAACTTGACTGAGGTTGCATTCGTTATTTTAACCCTCCATAGTTCCAGATTAAATTTTTCTGAATATGAATCAAAGATCTTATGATATTCGTTTGATGACTTAGCACTGCTTGCCAAGCATGCCACACTCACTCACACCATCTAGTTTTGCATACTGTGTTCACTGGTTTGGCAACTCCACTGATGAGTTCCTTCTAGTCATTTTTTCAAGTCATAATTCATGCCAAACCTCAAGTCTTCTTTTACTGCAGCCTTATTATACTCTCAGAGAGATAATGCCTTTTCTTTTCTTTTTTTTTCTTCTTCTTTTTCTTGAGACCGAGTCTTGCTCTGTCTTCCAGGCTGGAGTGCAGTGGTATACCCTTGGCTCACTGCAACCTCTGCTTCCTGTTCTAAGTGATTCTCCTGCCTCAGCCTCCGGAGTAGCTGGGATTACAGGCAGGCGCCACCACGCCCAGCTAATTTTGTATTTTTAGTAGAGACAGAGTTTTCACTATGTTGACCAGCTTGGTCTCAAAACTGCTGACCTGAGGTGATCCACCTGCCTTGGCCTACCAAAGTGCTGGGATTACAGGTGTGAGCCACCACCCCCAGCTGATAATGCCTTTTCATACGTCCATTGCACCATGTGTATTGTTCTTTAAAATGCCTTTTACGTAGTACCTGTTTATTTCTGTCCGTGTCAACTGGAGGATTGATATTACAGAATTTTAATTTTGTAAACCCTGCACTTAAAACAATGTACTGTATACTATGAACTGTTTGTTCATATACTACACTGCTTATTCATGTACTATGAACTGCTTGTATATTTGCTAAATAATTACGTGAGAAGTGACAGTCATTGACAAGAAAGTTTGTAGGGAGGGAAAGGATAATAAGGAGGATCATGGTACTGGCCATTTTTAAGCAGAGAAGAAATACATAGTTTGGGTAACTTTCCTTTCTCCGCTTTCCAGTAAATGACAATATTTTGTTCCTTTTTCTTCCTTGTTGAGGAAAATCCCTTTTAGCTTAATAATGCTCTTTGCACTAAGAGTTAATATTTCAGAACTAAAAAGAAAAGACTTGGCATAGGCAGGGATGGGAGGAGAATTATGCAGCCAAAATATTTTTCTTCATTTTTCCCTCCAACTCTGGGAAGGAAGAAAACATAAAACTGAATATTATATTCAGCATTAAGCAAGGCAAATATTCTCAGTCTATAATTAAAGAATAATGATGTTATTATGGTGATGTCAGGTATAATAAAATAAACTAAGTAAATTTTCGGAAGTAATCTTGTTTGTACGATGTTATACTGGTTGACATGCCGTATCTTTTCCATTTGTAGTTTCCCTAACTTTCTGATTTTTTGCCAAAAAAAATTGGTGTTGGTTAAGATGAATAAAAACTTAAGCATGGGAAGAAGTTGATGGATAGCTTTATGTGGTGTGCGTGGAAAAATCCTCTTCAGGAAAGAATCCAAATTACTAACTGGAAAAGGGTGGGAAGAATAACTCATGTCAGTAAAGAAAAATTTATGAAAAATCTATTTGTAAGTTAAGGTGTATTTTCACTTGTCCTGGAAAGATTCAGCAACAACAATTGAACTGTAGTATTTCCAATAAAATTACTTGGCTTAGGTAATACCCCATTTCATTACCTCCCTTGCCATGAGTATAAGTGAAATAGACCAGTGCAACTGGCGGGCCAAATTACACGATATTTTAGGGAGATCTTGAACCATGAAAGTATAAGCTACATTGCATCCATATTTCTCTTTATGAACCATTATTCGAATCAAAAACTAGCTCTTCAAAGCAACCAAAATTATTCTCAAAGTTTGTTATACCACTCTACTTAGTAAGGTAGTATATTTTCTCTTGCCAAAAAAAAAAAATTGTATATGTTTCATTATCAATATTATTGATTAGTTGAAAATCCAGAATTAGAAAATACAGATAGTAAAAACTAACTTTTGTCACACTTCATTTAAAATGCTACTAATTGATTTTAAAAGAACCCTAAAATAAATATACTACTTTAGGCAAGTTTTTATCTGTCAGTTATTCCTATTCAGGAAAACAAATGTGCTAAAAACATTGATTTGACACATATTAAATTCCCCTTCTCCTTATGTCTGTTGGTTTTCAATTTGTGAGTATAATACATATTGATAAACAGAAATGTTTGACAAAGAAAATGTAATAAACCTATAACACAGAAATAATTACTGGTAGCTGTTTTTGGAAAAATATACTTTTTTTTTCACTTATAAATTAACATATGAAAATGATGTTATACAAGCTTTTATAACCTTTTATTAGTTTAAAAGCATTAATAACATATCTTTTATTAACCAGAGCTTAATTTACTTATCCATGTTCACACAACTAGCAAGAGCTTAAGCTGAGTTGGAACACAAGAATGTATGACTTCATATTCTTCCTGCTCACCATGCAGCATTTATTATTCTTAGTATCAGAGATCTAAATGTTACAGTTAGTTTCTAAATAAAATTAATAACACCAAAATATTTAAATCTTAATTATTATTACATTGTCAGTGACCATTGACCTAAATGTCATCACTAACAGATTACGTTGCCTGCCAAAATGTAGTATTTTTTTTTTAATTCATGAAAGATAAAGTCCTAATTCCAGAAACCAGGAATTGTATTAGGACTTTATCTTTCATTACTACTTCTTGAATGAATTCTAGTTTTTAAAGCTCCAGAGCTATCCTTTCTTTCTTCCCTCTTCGTTTCCTTCCTTTCATTATTCAACACATATTTTTTAGAGCCCACTAACTACATGCAACTAATTTGCCAATGTGCCGTATAATAAGAATTTAACAAATGATAAGATAGAAAGAGAGAAAGAAAGAGAAAAAAAGAAAAAGAAAGGAAGGCAGGAAAGAAGAAAAAAAAAGAAAGAAAAGAAAGGAAGAGAAAAAGCCTTCCTGCCCCTTTGGCACTTAATGTCTGATTTAACTGGAAATAGATTTGGTAATTCTAATTTGGTTGTCAAGGAACGTGAAGACCATGAGAAAAATAAATAGCTGCCCTACCTTAGAGTAGGGGACATGACAGGATGGTTGGGGAGGGTGGCATCTACCACTCTATGGATGAGAAGAACTCCAATACAACAAATTTGTGGGGTGTTTTGTTTGTTTGTTTGTTTTGCTTTTGTTTGTTTTTTGTTTTGATAGAGTCTCGCTCTTTCACCCAGGCTGGAGTGCAGTGGCAAATCTCGCTCACTGCAACCTCCCCCTCCCGAGTTTAAGTGATTTTCCTGCCCCAGCCTTCCAAGTAGCTGGGACTGCAGGTGTGTTTCACCATGCCTGGGTAATTTTTTGTATTTTGGTAGAGACAGGGTTTCACTGTGTTAGCCAGGATGGTGTCAGTCTCCTGTGCTCGTGATCCACCTGCCTTGGCCTTTCAAAGTGTTAGGATTACAGGTGTGCGCCACTGCGCCCAGCAGGTTATACGTTTAAAAAAATAAATGACAATAGGAAGCAAGTAGTGGTTGCAGTAATAGTAAACATCAAGATATTCTGCCAAGAAGGCAAAATGCAAAAAAGTTCCCAAAATGGTGTTTAGAAACACAGTTTCTCTAGGGTTCGTCAATGTTTGGCATAGGTAGGAGTTTAAATTTTTACATTACAAGACTCAAATTCAAAAGGTAGAACCCTGGTTGGTTTTCGTTTTGGGGCAAGCAAGGGAAGACATATGGCTTTCCTAGAAGATGGCTACAGCAGTAGATAAGCTTGTAAAGTCAGACTAAGCCTTAAGGGCATGTGTCTGGAGTATTGTTGCTGGACACCAAAAAGAGAGAAACCCTCCATCACAGCAGAACTGAGTGAACTTCTCTGCCTTCCAACTCCTTGTATCATTGCTGACCAGGTTCAGAATTGGGTGTAGATACCGAGGGAAGGCAGAACATTCGGGTGTTTCTCAAGTGGTCTCAGCTATGTGGTGAAAGGATGGTGCATCCAAAAATGCAGTCAGGTCATTACAAAAAACAGGGACAATAGGAAAAAAAGGAGAAAAATAATATTTGGAGAAACACCCATGGGGCTTTTCTTCCATTCTGAAATTCTGAATGACTAATTTGTCCCTGGGTACCACAAACATCAATTACTCATTCCAAAACTGCTTAGAACATTTTTTGTGAGTTTTTACAAAACATTTTTCAACCATTACTTTCAATTTATATGAATAGAACTTAGATATAGCCCCTCTGAGCATTTTCATTTTATGATATATAGGATGCTGTATTTTTAATGTATTTTTAATGGGGTAAATTTCCATTGACTTTATGTTTAGGTCTCCCAAGATCCTGTCCTGTAATACTGAAGAAAAGAAACGTGATTCCATTGAGGCTACATGTAAGTTATGACATTCTCATAAATGTTGACTTGGATTACCCTAGAGAAGAAGCAGAAAGAGATACTGCACAGAATTGTCAGCAATAGTGGATAAGAAATCTGTGGTTAGATCCAGGAGGGAGAGTATGCACATATTAGAGCAAAGTGCTTTCCATGTAGCTGTCACAACAGTATATCACTGTGGTTAAGTGCACTGACTCTAAAGGTGGGATAAACTAGGGTTCAGTCTCAACTCTGATACGTTACTAGTCTGTGATGTAGTGAAGTCACGTAACCTCTCTGCACGTCTGCTTGCTCATTAGTAAAATGAGGATATAATCATTGGACCTACCTCAAACGGTATGATTATTACAGTTACAAGAGTTACTACATAAAAGTGCTTTGACCAGAAAATTATGATGATACCCTGCACAAGTTTTGACAGTAAGTAGTTCTAGCATGGCAAACTCAGAAATATGCCTATTTTTCTGCTATGCCGCTAAAATTTGAGAACAACCAAACTGAATCTGGTAAAACTCACTAACCATTCCTTACTAAAGATTTGGATTCAGATGACCACGGCAGAAGTCATATAATGGACATTTTGATTAACTAAACTAATATCAGGCTGGTAGCCTTGAATACAAGAGCTACTAGGCCCTCCATAACATAAATGTTCTGACACACCTAACCTTGCCACTATGAGACCAAGTGTGCAATTCAGACCAAAAGACATATCATCAAGTTTGATTTGAGTAGGGTTTGAATTAGATTTTTTGCCCTTCATTTTCAGGCATCATATTTAATATTTGTTTTCTAGCGGTTTCATTACTTTAACTCATATTGTTTACGTTTAGTTTTAACTAAATTTCCGTGTTGCCCCCAAATTCTGCAAGATTTTGAGTTGATTGGCAAGATGAGCTCCACTTCTTTGCTTCTCTTATTTAGTTGTATTGTTCCCAGTTAAAAAGTGACCTCATCCTTGCTGACACGTGTTCGGTGATTACACAGAAAACGTTGATATTTTGTCTTTTGTGCATCCAGTCAATCTTCTTTTCTCTCTCCTAAAGTTCTGCCCTCCAATTTCTTTGAAGCCACTGTCCATTTGACATGAAAAATGGAGTTATAGTCTTGTGGCTAATTATTTCAAGGGGAGGTGAAAAACGTTCTTGAACATGGCATGATTAACTCCATCTGCTTCAGCTAAAGCAATTGCACCCTTCAGAATTTCTTTGTAATGACAACTTTTCAGCAATTTACTTTTGTTAAACATTGCATTCCATTCCTCCAATGCTGGACTGATTTTTGTATATATCTTCAGAGAATTAACCATATCTCATAGCATGTTTTAAAGATCATAATTTTTTTTTACTGTGAAATTATATGCAACTGAATTGCTTTGATAGTTTTCATCAAATTATTATCAACTCTTGTGTTATTGGTCAAGCCTTTAGTTTCCTGCCTCTCTAAATTCCCATCACCAAAGTGGATGATCTCATTGTAGATGACTGTCCCATTGAAGATCTGAGGTAAAGAGCTGCAATTGGGGCTTCAGGCCAGATTGTCAATGATTTGAGGAACATTTACATATGACTGTCATCTCTGCTAATCAGTCTTTATCAGGAGTGTGTCTCCTATTGACATCAGGCAGGATTCTTTGCAATGAAGCTCTTAAGAGTTTTACATCTAATTCCGTGGCTGAGACTGGATTCTAGATGTGCAGTCTAGTAGCTGTGTAAACTGAGACAGGTCATTTAGGTTCCCTTACCCTCAGGTTCCTCATATATTAATAAGGATAATCAATTCTAGACTATTTTTGGTAGAGTTGTTATAAGGATTTATTAGAGATAAATTATTTAGTGTTCCACATAATGCCTGACATGTAGAAATTGCTCAATAAATGTTAGCTATTATTATCTCTGAAGATACACACCCTTGAAAAGTCTTTGTGATAACTAGTGATTTAGCTTAAATTGTCTTGCACTAGAATGTGAATAAATGCTAAATAACTAGAATGTGGCACTGATTTGAAGTAAATAGAACTTTAAAAATATACATAGGACTGCAGTTTTTCACTTGTACCCTAAAGTACTTGAAAGTAGAAAGAGACAGTATACCAATAATATTATCTATATTTTGAGTCCTAAGAATTAAAGAGAGGGCAAATGCCCATGTTGCAATCCATCTACGTTTTGATGATTTCTCCTACTACTTTCTTGTTGTATTTTTTGGGTTTGCATACTATCTTCTACACCTAATAATTTACTAGTCAGATATTAAACTCCTGTTACTCCCTCATCTGGGTTGGCTATCATGGGGGTCTAACCACCTATACATGGAGATTAATAAGTACATCACAGATAAATAACTCATTCTGCTCATTTCATTATTTGAGAATATTGGAGCACTTGGCGGACTTGGATTTCTCTTTAATGAAAGACATTGCCTTGCTACTGGGAGTACTCTTGGTGAGCTATGGTCAGCTTCCAACCACTGCAGAGATTGCCTCACCCAAGAGGATGACCCGTCCCAGAGTGGCCCATCTTCTCTTTGAGATTTCCTTGACCACCTTAGTTAAAATCACAGCCTCTTTCCTGTATTCCTGCTCATGCACCTTTCCTATTTATTTATTTTTTTTGTAGCATCTCTATATGATTTAACTTGATATCTATATCTAAATGTATGTATTTATTACTCTCTGTGAGGATGCAAGCTCAATGAGGGAAAAATTATGGTCTGTTTTATTACTGTTATATCCCAAGTGCAAGTACTTGACACATAATACTTGCTTGATAATTATTAATGGGTAGTTGTGAACTGTACAGTGAATATCCTACCCTCTGTTGAAGGAGAAAGATAAAATATGGAGGATTCAATAAAAGAAACAAAACTTTTATAACCTGATTGTTTTTTGTCTAGAATAATGAAGGTCTACTTTGTTTTTCACTTAGTTTTTGGTCCTTGAACATTTACATTCTTACTTAAGATCTAAGAGGAGAACTATGCATGGCAGTCAACATCACACTCTTCTAAAGAGCATGTGGAGCTGTCCAAGGCCGCTCAGCTATCTCTCAGCTATTTTAAGAATTTGTCCCTGTTCTGCCTCCTAAATTTGGCTTTAAATCTTCTTACACATATTTGGCTCTCTCTCGTCCAGTAATTTGACTTTACACCCAGAACTCTGTTTTTAAAGAAAGGCCATTTTAAATGGACTTTTTATTCAAAGACTCCCCCAGACAGTGATTTATAAATTCTTTCCTCTGTCCATGCCAGGCACAGCACATTATTAGCAACTGAATTCCTGTCTCTTTGCATAACCAGGACTCTAGTCCATTGGTCCCAGAATGCACCCAGCAAAATATCCACCGGTTTATGGCACAGGGAATTAGGTTAAAACATTTTTTTGTTGTTGTTAACTTTATTGAGGTATATTTTACATGTCATCAAATTCACCCTTTCAAAGACACAATTTGATGATCACTGGTAACTTTAATGAGTGGTGTAAACATCACATAAATCAGTTTCATAACTGACTTTTAGCCTTCCTTTTAGAATCACTCCTTATGTACAGTTAATCCCCATTCCCATTCCCAGCTCAGACAATTATTAGTCTACGTTCACTCTCTAACAATTTGCCTTTTACGAATATCTCTTATAAATGGGGTCATGCAATATATAGTATCTTTTGTTTGGCCTTATTCATGTGGCATCATGTTTGAAGTTCATCCATGACATAGCATGTTTCAATAGTTTTTATTACTGTATACTCTTCTATTGTGTGAATATGCCACATTTTGTCTCTCCATCCATTTTTGCCTATCTAGTTGATCAGCAATTTTTTTTCAGGTTTGGGATATAATGACTAAGGTACGACACACATACGTCTTTGTGTGGAAATATGTTCTCAGTTCTCTTTGGTAGGTGCTTAGAAGTGGAATTGCTGGATCAAAAGGTAATGTTATGTTTAACTTTCTGAGAAATTGTCAAACTATTGTCCAAAGTGGCTGCACCGGTTTACATTCCCACCAGGCCTGTTTCTTCACATCCTCATCAACATTTGTTATTGTCTGTTTTAATTATTATCACAATCATTCTAGTAAGCGTGAATGGTATCTTACTGTGGTTTTAAACTGCATTTCTGTGGACAAGAGGATGGGAGTAAGCCAAGTTAAAACATCACAAATTTCAGTAGTTTTTCTGGAATATAATTGCTCTTCAGAGTATTGTAAGTCTTTGGTTAATTTCCGGAGTTCCAAAAATGTTGATTTTACTGATATTTTGTTGTGTATGTTGAAGAGAAGATTTACCAAGCTCCTCACTCCACCATCCTAATAGTCTCACCTTGTCTAAGTATTGTTGTTAGGAGTTATTCTGTTACTTTAACCTTCTGAAATCTGTCCTTATTCAGAAATTTGTTAAGTGTCTCTCTTTATTTTCTCTTTTTTTATTTGATATTCAAACATTTAATTTTTTTCTTTAGATATTTATTTTGGCAGAAACCAACCAATTGTTTTAACCATCATAGATTAAACAATATTTCTCTTTTCCAGATGTTCATTATTATTAATTGTTAGCTATGATCATTTTTTAAGTTTATGTTTTTATTAACAATATGTTCATACATTTTTAAAAACACATAACATTTTAAGAGAAAAGAATAGCCCACTGAAACATAATTTAAATACTAGTTAAATATTTTATTATTTATCTCTGTATCTATTTAAGTTTTAAAAGTAAGTTTAACCTGGACCTGTAATCCCAGCACTTTGGGAGGTTGAGATGGGCAGATCACTTGAAGTCAGGAATTCAAGACCAGCCTGGCCAACATAGTGAAAGCCCATCTCTACTAAAAATACAAAATTAGCTGTGTGTGGTGGTACAGGTACTCAGGAAGCTGAGGCAGGAGAATTGCTCGAACCTAGGAGGTGGAGGTTGCAGTGAGCCAATATTGAGCCATTGTACTCCAGCCTGGGCAACATAGCGAGACTACATATAAAAAAAAAAAAAAGAAAAAAAAGTTTAACCTGGGTATAATTTTTACATGATCACATTGAAAAATAAAGACAGAGACGTCCATTGGTCACATGAAAAACTCTTCAGCTGAATATGAAAAATGCAGTGATAATGATGATGATGATGGTAGTATCGGTAATAATAGCAAACACTTATATAGTGTCTACAATGGGCAAAGCTCTGTTCTGTGTTACTTACATGTATTAATTCATTTAATTTTTGTATCAAATCTGTGAAGTAGAAACTATTAGGATCCATACTTTACACAGAAAGAAACTGAATCACATAAGAGTTAAATAAGTTCGCTGTGATCGCTCAGCTAGAAACTAGTAAAGCTGGGCTTTTAAATTTTTTTGCTGTTAAATCCTATTGCTGTCCTTGCTTTACATGATTTCTCTAAGGCACAGAGGGGTTAAAAGAGTTGTTCAGTCAATAACTTGTAAAGCTGTGACTTGGATTTACTCAGATTCTAGAGGAACCAAAGAGTAACTATTGGGGACTGAATATCCACATGCCCCTGATTTTAAGATAGATCATTTGGGAAACAGAGCTTCAGGATAAAGAGATTCTTATTATCCAGATTACTTGGGGCTTATGCTAACTCCATATATCCATTCCCTGCCTACTAGTCTGGAGAAGAGAGTGGCAGACATTTCAGATGCGCCCAGACAGAAGAATATTGCTTAACAGGAGTTTGAATTCTAAGATGAGCTATTAAAATATCTCACCTTAGCAGCCGTCTGCTTTTGGCAGCATTCTGGCTACAAGGGCAGAAGCACTCTGAGATAGGAAAGGATGTTGGAATAAAGGCATTGCTGATACACTTACCAAACACCTGTTTGAGCATCTTTCTCCTTCTGGATGAATTAGCAGTCCAGGATGACTGATATGATACTCCAGAGTCAAGACACATTGATGGCTTCTATATCATGACATTCTGGGCATGACAGCATAATGTATGCATGGACTATGTCATACATATTGGCCAGTTCTGTTAGATTATGGTAGGATGACCACCCCAGGCAGAATATCCATTCTACCCCCTCTCCTCAGTACCCATTCTACCCCCTTTCCCTCTTCAGATTCCAGGAAGGCCCTGGTTTTTCACCGAGGCAGCACACAAAGCAGGAAGGGGGTCAGCTGTGATCTCTCCAAATTTTAATGGATCATCTTCTTTTTTATCTTCTTTTATCTGCATGAAACTTCATTTTCCCAAACTTTATCTGGGCATGGTTTTCATGCGATCACTCCAGCCAGTGAATACATGTCTGTTAATTTTAAAATGTTTACATTGATAGGTGACAGTTAAGTAGTGACAGTTTATAAGCATTTTATGTGTTTCTAAGCATTTGTTTACTTTAACTATTGAATGTAAACTTGGAATTTCTTCAACACGTAATGTTAAACATATGTCATGGATTTTGAACTCAATATAATGCATAAAAGTATTTATGAAAGTCATATGCAACTCAGAGTGTCAAAGAAATATACTTTGGCAAAAATCTGCTTATGCCTTCTGTAATATGTGTTTAATCAGAGAAAATTCTGTATTATTTTTTCAAGAGTTTGATTATTAGGCTAATTTATTGGTGACTAGAGTACAAATTTGTAAATTATGTCTATCATAATATATAGGACTTACTAAATTATACTTGGTTAATAGTATTGATTTTCTAGAATGGTATATGAGCTAATTTTTTTTACAATAGACCTCAGTAACTTATTTTTAACAAGTTATGATAATATTATATTAGAGTTCAGAATCTGGTAGCAAACCCTACTGGAGGACTTGTGAATAATAACAGAAAAGAAAATTGTTTCCTTTGGCCCATGAGCCAGATTACACTACAAAAGGATAGAATTATTCTGCACATACAAGTAGGTTCAGTGATATGGCCATTCCTTCCACCATACTTGTCCCTAGTGAAGATTCTTGATTGGACTCCACTGAATTACATTTTGTCCTATTGTTTATATAGGAGTGTCCAAGAAAACATAGTTTGAGTGTTCAATTATAATTCACATCAAGTGACATACTCAATTCAGTTTTTTAGAAAGAATTACGGCAATATTTTCCTCTATCTTTTGTAAGTCAGAAGACTAATTTTCTCAAAACATCTTCTGTTTTCTTTAAAACAATTTTAAGATACTTGTTTTCCCAAATCTTCCAAGAAATGTTATCTCTCTTGTGTCAGAGAATTGATGAGCCTTATGCTGAGGTTTTGTGTATAAATGGATTTCCTCATCCATGAATGAAGAGCTTCCTATCCCAGAACTCTGAAGTTCCATTTGAGAGAGCCTGTGGTCTTGACAGTGTCCATCTATCTTGTTCTGCAAACACATTGGACAGAAGTGCTTCAACTGGGTCACATGCCGAACAAGCACTTAGCCCATGAGGCCTAAGTGCTTGAATTTCTCTGACTTCTGTGTTCACAGACCAATGTAGTCTGCAGTTATCCATTGTAAAGTATAATGTGCTTCAGATACTGTAAGACGCTCTGTGCTTCTACAGTGATCCTTCTCCTACTTGATCTATAACAATGTAAGGTTATTTTCAATTTTAGGACACATTAGAGGACACTTGTCTCTTCTGCTCCCAGAGTTTTTGTGTCCTAGAGTAAAATTTTCTAAATGAATATAGAAAGAGAGGAGCTGGCACTTAGCACCCTGTAGTGGAAGCCATTGATGTCCCTAATGTCCCATGGTGCACTCATCTCCCAGCTGTTGCAGTCAATGTTGGCTGCCAACAACTCTCAGGAGCCTCCTCCCTGGAAAATTGCCCTGGCCCAAGGTTTCTCACACTGTAGCATGTATCTGAATCACCTGGAGGCTGATTAAAACACAGATGTTTGGGTCACAGATAACAAAATTGAGCATTTTACTCTCTCTTCCTGACACTTGTAATTGATAGAAAACAACTCCAGTAAGCTCAGCTGGGGAGTTGAACAGGAAGGAGATGTAATAAGGAGCTGTGGTGGCAGAGAGAGAAAGGGAGAGAGACACCAATAAGCACAGATACACCTAAATTCATAATAACTTTTCAGCTCCTGGTTTTAATACCTCATGAGACCCAGCAGTACTTGCTACTTGTAAGTTCTAGGAGATGGATTGATTCCAGCCACTAAACTCTTCCTTCCACTTCAACTGACCAAAACTTTTTTCACCCTGCTACCAAATGATCCCTAGCTAACACAATCCTCTGCATCTAACGCAGTGTTCAGTAAGACACTGGTAGACAAGTTTAAAGGATGAATAAATAGATATACAGTGTTAGTAGCCTGCTTTTGTTATTTCTTTAAGATAAAGGAGAATGGCAAATGGAATTTCAGTATTAAGGATGAAGATTGTTAAGAAAAAACTGACAGAAAAATTTAAACATCATGGAAGTCTGAGTTCATTTAAAGCAAGCTTTCTCAAATTTTGTCCTCAGAAGAGAGCGGTATCTTTAAAGACATTGATTCATTTCATCTGGTTTATTTGTGGGCAAGAAGTTGTTTATAATATTTATTTATTATTTTTTTAATATCCATAGGATCAGTAGTGATGAACCCTCTTTCATTCCTGATATTAGTAATCTGTGTCTTCTCTCTTTTCTTTTGGGGGTGGGGGTATTAGCCTGATTAAAAGTTTATCAATTTTAATGATCTTAAAAAAAAAAGCAGCTCTTGGATTCATTGATTTTATTTATTGATCTCTTGTTTTCAAGGTCACTGATTTCTGCTCCAGGCTTTGTAATTTTGTATCTTCTTCTTAGTTTGGATTTAATTTGCTCTTCCTTTTCTAGTTTCCTAATGTAGAAGCTTAGATTTTTTGAGTTGAGGTTTTTTTTTTTTTTTTTTTTTTTTTTTTTTTTTATTTTTTTTTTTTTTTTTTTAATACACACATTTAATGCTGTACATTTCCTTCTAAATGCTGCTTTCACTGTAGCCTACACATTTTTATTTTTTCCTTCTTTTAATTTAGTTTAAATACATCTAATTTCTCCCCAGGCTTCTTATTTGACCAGTTTGTTAATTATAATCTCAAAATATTTGGGGAATTTCCAGCCATCATTCAGTTGTTTTAGTTTAATTTTATTGTGAATTGAGAGCTAATTTTGTGTGATTGCTATTCCTTCTATTTTAAAGTGCATTACATGGTTCAGAATGTGGTCTGTGTCGGTAAGGGTTCCATGTGAGATTGAGAAGATTGCGTATTGTGATAATGTTGGATGAAGAATTTCAATTACATGCAGTTCACTGATGATGTTGTTTAGTTGAAGGATATACTTACTGTTTTTTTTTGTTTTGTTTTGTTTTGTTTTCTTGCTGAATAGCTAACTACTGATAGAGGGGTGTTTACGTCTGCAGTTGTAATAGTGAATATGTCTATTTCTCCTTGCAACTGAGTCAATTTTTGCTTCAAACATTTTGACACTCTGTTGTTAGATGCATAAACATTGAAGATTGTTATGTCTTCTTGAAGAATTGAATTCTTTGTCATTACATAATGCCCTTTTAATCCCTGATAAATTTTATTGCTCTGAAGTCTGCTTTGTTTGAATTAATATCATTACTTCAGTTTTATTTTGATTCATGTTAGCATGGTGCATGTCACGAACCCTTTATTTTGACCTGTATGAGTCTTAAATTTTACCATATTTGTAACTGTTTTCTTTCTTTGCTTCCTCCCTCGCTCCTTTTCTTCCTTCCTTCCTTCCCTCCCTCCCTCCCTCCTTCCTTCCTTCCTATATTTATTGCCTTCTTTTGTTTATCAATTTCTATTATTTTATTTTCTTATCTCTCTTAGCTTATCAATTTTATTTCTTTTTCTTTTTTAATAATATTAGTGCTTCCCCCAGAGATTGCAGTATACATTTACAAGTAATCTAAGTTCATTTTCAAGTAACACTATGCTGCTTCATGTGTGGTACAGGTACCTTATAACAAAACATTCTCAATTACTCCCTCCCATGCCTTGTAATATTGCGGTTATTGATTTTACTTCCTCATAAGTTATAATCACCAAATATATCATTGCCATTAGAATTTTAAACAAATCCATTTATCAATTAGGAATGATAAAAATAAAGCATTTTATTTTACCTTTATTTAATTCCTTTTCTGATACTGTTCCTTTGTTTGTATAGATAGAGTTTCTGACTGATATAATTTTTCTCTTCTCTAGAGAACATTTAATATTTCTTACAAGGTAAGTCTACCAGCAACAAATTTCTTCAATTTTTTTCTAGGAAAGTCTTTATTTCTCCTTCACTCTTTAAAGATAATTTTATTCTTTATAGAATTCTTGGTTGGTGCTTTTCTTCTTTCAATACAAAATATTTTGTTCCACTTTCTCTTTACTGTCATGATTTCTGTAGAAAAATATGATGTAATGCCTATCCTTGTTCATCTATAGTTAAGGTGTTTTGGGTTTCCCTATCCCTGGCTTCTATGAAAATATTCCCTTTATCTCTGATTTTCTGCAGTGTGGCTATTATATACCTAGGTATGTATTTTTTGTATTTATCTTACTTGGTGTTCTCTGAGATTACTAGTTTTGTGTTTTGGTGTCTGTCATTAATTTTGGAAAATTCTTAGCCATTAAGTACTTCAGATATTTTTATGTTCCTTTCTTTCTTCTTACAGTATTCCAGTTACATGTGTGATACACATTTTGTAACTGTACAACGGTTCTTAGATATTTTGTTTATTTTTTCATTGTTTTTCCTTCTTGCTTTTCAGTTTGAGAAGTTTCTATCAGTTTGGGAAGTTACTATTGATATGTCTCCAGGTCTCTGATTCTTTCCTCAGCCTCCACTCAGCCAATGAGGCCACTGAAAGATTTTTTTCCCTTTTTCTTATAATATATTATTTTTTATTTTTAGCATATACTTTTGATTATTTCTTTGAATTTCTGTGTCTTCTCTGTTTATGGCATCCATCTTTTCTTGTATGGGGTCTGCTTTTTTCCAGAGAGGCCTTAGCATATTAATCATAGCTATTTCCTATTTCCAGACTGAAAACTCCAATTTCTGCCATCTCTAAATCTAATTGTGATGCTTAATTTGTATGTTTAGATTATATTGTTTACCTTTTAATATGCCTTGTGATTTTTTGTTGTTGTTCAAAGCCAGAAGTTATGTATCAGGTACAAGGAGCTGAAATAAATAGGCCATTAGTATGAAGTTTTGTATTATCTGGCTGGGGTTAGGCCGTATCTGTAGGTGTCAGAGGCTAAAATTTTCCTCTAGTGTCTTTGTTATTGCATCTCCTTTTGTCTTTGGATTTCCTTTCAGACTCCTTCTTAAGTAGGGTCTGAGCTTTGCACTTATTTCAGCTCTAATGCCTTATTATTATGCAGTAGTGCAATTGGAAATGTGTGGGAGGAGGAGAAGTGTTCTATACTCCTCTGATTAATATTTTAGTGGGCTTCTGCCCTTGGTCTCTGACTTTCATAAATGCTTGTCAGCCTTGTTTTCCTCTTTAGGTGAGACAGGAAAGCTAGAGAAGGCTGGAGCTGGGTATTTCCCTTCCCCAAGGTCCTTCAGGCTCTGGAAAAACCCAAATTGTTTAAGTTCTGGTAAAATAGTTTCCCTTAAGGGCCGGACTTTGTTAGGAAGAACAGAAGACTTTGGGGATATTTAAAAATGGTTGCTTTTCCTTTTCCTCTGCCAGAATCATGACAGTTTTTCCTGTGATCTTCACCCTGAGAACCTGCTGGGCTCCTGGAGATAAAAACTCCAGAACCTCCAGAACTATGACAGCTTCTTTAAGGCTGGGCCCCTAGGAGGTTTTACCCCTTAAGCCAGTCCATGTCAGTCTCCAACAATTCATCAGTTCCCTGTAAGTGTTCCTATCAGATCCTGTCTTCTGACTGTTTCCGTTTCTGCTAAATTGTGACTCTTTGTATTCCTCATTTTCTTCAGGTTTTATGGCAGTGGTTTGCCTTTGACTTTAATTCTCTGATGAATTTAAGTAGCATTGTTGACTTTGAATTTGTTCGGCTTTTATTTCTTATGAGGATGGGATTGGTGGGTTTAAGCTCTTTAGATATTGGACTGAAAGTAAAAAAAAATTTTTTTTTTAATTTGCAGAGTACCAATGTTAAAAATTATAATCATAACAATGTCATTAGTTTTTCTCTTTAACGCATAAAGGAAGATTTGATAAATAAATTTCTTAACACCTTTCCAGAGGTAAGACTTCGAACATTGAACTTTACCTGAGCACTTTGCTCCAGAAAACAGTTGTGGTTAAGAAATATTCACCACTCTTGTGTTTTTCAGAACCCCCCCATTCTTTTATTTTCTAGGAAATTGTTTACTGCAAAGAACCACCTTGCCCCATATGACTCAGATAAGATTTGATGTAAGCTATTTATTGTGACTCTCCTAAGACTGACAGATGACCCCCTTGTTTAGCTGTAACAAGGCCAGATACAAAAGATCTAAATTCCCATTTGGCTCACCAGTGATTAGGTGAAATGTTTCTCCCCTGATATTAACTAGACACAGAGATAAGCATTTCTTATTCAGTTGACTGAGGGGACACTCCCTGATTATAAAAACAAGCTGAACTGGATAATTGCCCACCTGTAACTTGTTTATTCCTATTTATAAGTGCCAAAGCAAAATCACCCTGCTGAGACGCTCTGATATTCAGATCTCGAGTGTTCTCCCTGTTGTCATAGACTGAATAAAATCAGTTTCCTTGTTTGAATTTTTGTCTTTGACACTCCCTTCTAACAAACTTATACATATTCTCCTTACCTTTACGAAAAGGTTTTAAAGCCTTTGTTATTTTAATGTGTTGTGAATTGTAATGAACTTTTCAACATTAAACTCTCACTAATAGTTTCAAGACATAGTAAGACTTTTTGGCATTTAGTCATATTATCCCATGCCCCAGATAATCAATCATGTGCTATTAGTTGCAAGAAACAAACTACGATTTGAATGACAATTTAGATAAATCTGTGATATTATAAGAAGAAATTATTTTTCAAAACATTATTTTGATAGCTTTTAAGGAAAATTATTATATTAATAAGATTGCTTGCCAGTATTTTGACATTTATAGAATTATCATAACCTTGTTTTGTTATCCAGTATAAATCTTAACAGCATATTGGCACAGAGTCTGAAATAAATGCAAATAAACAAAAAATTAAATATCCGAACTAATCACACATTCTTTCAAGATGCTCATAAGTGATGCCTCTTGCAGTCCTATGTTCTGAGAACCACAGACTTTGATAGTCAAATTCTATTACATCATATCGTTGGCAGTATATATATTCTTGTAACAGGATGTTAAAATGGAAACCTTTCTTTTTCGTTTTGGTGGAGACTTCACATTCCAAGACAAAAACAATAGCAGGCAAGTGCTTCCACATTCCACACTGAGGTGATATACTGCCTATATATGACTAGCAAAGGAAACAGTACAGAAAAAAAATGAAAATGGTTTCTTGAACTCTAGCTACACATCTTTTATAGCACAACATTTTTCACGTTAAAGAGCTAAGATTTTTTTTTATAGACTTGCTGAACTGCTTTGGAATTTTTTTTGTCTCCACTGAAAAAGGCAAAAAAAATGGAGGGTGCTCTGTCCTTCACTGAAGTCAGCTATGGGATCTTTAATCATCTGAAGAGCTTGAGATACATACTGTATATATACAGATACATATGTATCTGTATATATATATATATATATATATATATATGTACATATGCATCTGTCTATATACAGTATATATCTCAAGCTCTGTATATAGGCATTCATATACATGTACATGTACATACACATATATACACAGAGATATATACAGATATATATATATATATATATATATATATCTTTTTAGATATTATATATGCCTTAAAACAGAGCATACGGGTTCCCGAGGAATCTCTGAGAGAAACAGAAAAAGAGAGAGGTAAAGGAGCCATCACAGACTTCCCTGCAATATGTTTTTGTGATACAGGATTGTGCCAAGTGAGAAAGAACTGGTCAGAAATTGATTTAAAATGTGATGAAGAGACCATCTGCAGGTTTGATATTACCTCAAACAAAGGGATACCTCTTCAGAAATCTAAGACTGAGTGAGAAGGGACAAATAATACAATTTGTTATCCACGTCATGGGAAGTGCAGCAGGACTTCATGAAAGAGTCAAATTTAAACATTTGCTAAAGCAAGATCACAATAGTAACAGACAAGTCATAATGTTTTTTCACCCATTGCTCTTTTGTTCGAATTCCTCTCATGCTAGAGAGGATAGAAACCTGGGGACAAAAAGGCAATGATTAAAAGCTAGAAATGAGGAGACACGTTCCCTTTTTCATTGCAGGCTCCATACCTGAAAAGTTACAACAGGGAGGGATGGAGAAAGATCACTGACCACAAATAAAATTGGGAGTTTAGACAATTAAAGTATCTGGACATTTTAATTCCTGAACTAAGACTACACAATAACATGAGGACTGCTGTAGATGTCACCACCAAGGAAAAGAAGATAACTGGCCTCATGGGAAAGTTTTCAATGGGCAAAAGGGAAATTAAATACAATTGTTTTTTGCTTGTACCATATGGAGACATATTCTTTCCATGTACAGTGATAGGAAACTGCCGGTGTTTATCATCATCCAAAAACAGGGCCCATTTTTGAACCATAAGTTATCTTCATGAACACACCCATTGCCTTCAACACACAGCTTAAGTCTCATACCTTCTAAAGTCTCTCTCATACCTGCTTAAGTTCTCAGTGATCACCAAATCGTATGACCTCCAAGAACAGAAATTTCTTTCCTACCTTGTACTTTGAATTATCTTTAAACTATCTTGTTGTCTTTAAAATAATTTGAATGAGCTATAGTTGACATAATATATTTAGTCTTCTACTATCTATCTATCTTTCATCATCTGATGAGAATTTATCGTTACACTCAAGTTAATGAGCTCAGACGTGATTCCCAAATATTTTCTCATCAGGCTTTGTAATTCTTCCCTCTTAACATTCTCCAGCATCCCCTAAACCCAATACCACTAATCTGCTTTCAGTCATTGTAGATTCATTTGCATTTTCTGAAATGTTATATACAATGGAATCATTCACTGTGAACTCCATTTTGTTTGACATCTAATATTCGGCATAATTATTTTGATATTTTTCCATGTTGCAGAGTAGAATTTCATTACATAGATATTCTATAACTTATTTATCCATTTACATTTTTAGAAACATTGTGAAATAAAAATACAATCCTAGGCCCTGCAACTGACTGAGTAGACATCTATTGGTCAAGAAGACTCCACAAAAACTTTGAAAAATTGAATTCCCTCCTCATGACGAGGTGAGAGGTTGATTACCCCTTGATATACCTCCTTCCTTGCTAATCTTTACTAGATTATTTCCTAGAAACTGGCCCTGGGAAAATAAAGAAATGAAGATTCACCCCTTTGCTGATTTCAGCCAACTGCTGTACAGTGCAGCTGGAATACCCTCCCTTCTTGCAGTTCCACACAGGAGCTGACCGGTTTCACAGCACATTTCTTTCTGTTTTTTTTGTTTTTTTTTTTTTAACTACTCACCATGGACTGGTTCTGGTTAGTTACAGGGGCTACTCACAAGATGTCTGTTACCTTTTAATGTATGAACCTAATTTTAATACATTTAAATGTTAAGTCTCCATCCTAAAGTGAACATGTGACATGTTACATGTATGTTTGATTACTAGCATATGGGTATCCCTCGTGAATATTCATAACTCTTCTTATAACTTGTTAATATGCATACTTAGCCAACCTGTTCAGCATAAATTCCTGTCTCACCCTTCTTCCACTGAAGTGCCTGCTTGTGATTTCTGCTGGAGGCTTTGCTTCCTAGTCTGCAGGGTGGTCAGCCTGTAGGTGGAAACTGTTTATAAGAAATAAAGTTATCCTCTTCATATGTATCTCGTGATTTTAAGTCTACAACATTTAAGTTGTTTTCTTTTTTCTTTCTTTTTTTTTGAGATGGAGTTTCGCTCTTGTAGCCCAGGGTTGGAGTGCAATGGTGGGATCTTGGCTCACTGTAACCTACGCCTCCCAGTTTGAAGCAATTCTCCTGCCTCAGCCTCACAAGTAGCTGAGATTACAGGTGCCCGCCACCACACCCAGCTAATTTTTGTATTTTTATTAGAGACGGGGTTTCGCCATGTTAGCCAGGCTGGTCTCAAACTCCTGACCTCACGTGATCCACCTGCGTTTGCCTCCCAAAGTGCTGGGAGTACACATGTGAGCCAATGCACCCAGCCATTTTCAAACTACTGTTATAAATAAAGATGCTGTAAATATTGGTGTATAATCTTTATATGAACATCTGTTTTTATTTCTCATAGATAAATGCCTAGTTGTTAAATGGGAGGAATATAAGGTAATTATATGTTAAACTTTCTAAGAAATTCCTGAACAGTTTTTTCAGTTGGTCATACAATTTTTACATTTCCACCAGTAGTGTAGGAGAGTTTCAGTTATTTAACTCTTACCAGTGTTTGTTGTTATCTAATTTAACTATTATCTGAATTATTATTCAAATTAAATTTACTCATTCTAGTGAGTAATAATATCTCATTATAGTGTTAATTAGAATTTACTTATTTACTCATGACATTGCACATCTTTTCATATGCTTATTTGCCATAAATTGCTAAATTATAGCTAATAAAATAAATAAAATGGCATTATAAAAATACTAAATTAGCCCTAAAGAAAGAACAAAAACAAAGAAAGAAGAAAAAGGGAAAAAGAAAAATGGAACAAATAGAAAACAAAGAGCAAGGAGATAGTATTAATCAATAATATCAATAACCATATTACATATAAATGGTATAAATACTCAAAAGGCAGATATTCCTAGATAAAATAGGGAGAACCATTTATCACTGGCTTAGAAAACCTGCTTTGAGTATATAGATAGCAGTAGGGTAAAAGTAATTGAATGGGAAACTATATACTAATATTAATTTAAAAATGCTAAAATGACTATAGTAATTTTAGATAGAGTGGGTTTCATTAAAAATATTAAAAGAAGCTACTGAAAACTATTCAACTTCCATCTATAATGGTTATTTTTTCTAGTATTGCTTTATGCTAAGAGACCATTTTAGTTTATTGCACTTTACTTGTAAAATACTTTCTTTGTAATTTTAGAAATGAATTACAATTAAAGAAGAGCTTTCAATGTAGCCTTTATATCACATTATAATATAACTTTTTCAGAAAAGTAATAGAAACCCTGATTCATAGTAAGAATCTTCTTTTTAACTTTGAAAAAATGTATTAAAGAGCTAACAAAGGCCACTGTATAATGATAAAGAAGGTCAACTGATAGAGAGAAAATAACAGTGCAAAATATGTGTATGCCAAGTAACACAGTTTCAAAATACATAAAGAAAAAAAGGCAGCAAAAAAAAAAAAAAAAAAGAAAAGAAAAGAAAAAGGAAAAGCAAAGAAATTCACACATGTAGGGTAAGATTGCATTCTTCCTTACAGAGTTCAATCAACTAGACCTGATTTATATTTATAAACAATCTATTCAAGAACAACAAAATACATACTCATTTTAAGTGTTCACAGAACATTTACCATAAAATGTTATATTCCGGGCCATAAAACAGTTCTCAGTATTTCTATGTAGGTCTTAAATTATACGGACCATGTTATCTGACCAAAATAAAATTAAATTCACAACGAATAAAAGTAATATATTAGAAAAATCTTCAAATATGTAGAAACTACCAGACTATCTTCAAAGTAAACTATGGATTAAAGGAGACATAAAAAAAAGAAATTAGAAAGTTTTTTGAATTGAATAAAAATGACAACATACCAAATTTTTAGGCTTTAGCTAAAACTCTACTTAAAGGCAAATTTATAACACAAAATGCCTATGTTAAAAAAGGAAAAAGGCATCAAATCAGTGATTTAAACTTTCATGTTAAGAAACTAACACAATTTGAAAAAAAGAAATCCCCAACGGAGCAGAAGAAATGAAATACTAAATGTAAAAAAAAAAAAAAAAGTGAGAAGAGAAAACAACATAGAAAAACCAATAAAAGCGAAAGCTACTTCTTTGAGAAGACAAATACAATTGATACATTTCTAGCTAGCTTGATTTAAAAAAATTAAAATGAAGACACAAATTACCAAATTAGAAATGAGAGTGGTGACATCACTAGTAATTTTGCACACATTAGAAGGATAATAAGCAGATATAATGTATTTTATGACAAACTCAACAATTTCAATGAGATGAAAAAATTCATTGAATGACACAAACCAACAAAGCTCATTCAAAAAGAAATGTAACTCAAATAGCCTTAACTCTATTACATAAATTGAGTCTATAGTTAAACTTTTTCATGAGGAAAAACTGTGGATCACATAGCTTCATGGGAAAATTCCATCAAAATGTCAAAGAAAGAATAATAATTCTGCACAAACTCGTTTAGAAAACTGACGTGGTCAGAATGCTTTTCAATCCCATGAGGCCATTATGATCCTGATACCAAAACCGAATAAGAGAAAACTGGAGATGAAAATCCATCATGAATATTGATGCAAAAATTCCTAACAAAGTTTACCAAATGTTTATATGATACACACACACACACACACACACACACACACACACACATATTCTTATGACATATATGCCATATATATGTCACGTCTCATATATAATCTCTTGACAAAATGTGGCTTTATTCTAGGAATGCCTGCCTGGTTTAAGATTTTATAGTCGGGCTGGGCACGGTGGCTCAAGCCTGTAATCCCAGCACTTTGGGAGGCCGAGGCGGGTGGATCATGAGGTCAAGAGATCGACACCATCCTGGTCAACATGGTGAAACCCCGTCTCTACTAAAAATACAAAAAATTAGCTGGGCACGGTGGTGCGTGCCTGTAATCCCAGCTACTCAGGAGGCTGAGGCAGGAGAACTGCGTGAACCCAGGAGGCGGAGGTTGCGGTGAGCCGAGATCGCACCATTGCACTCCAGCCTGGGTAACATGAGTGAAACTCTGTCTCAAAAAAAAAAAAAAAAAAGATTTTATAGTCAACCAATGTAATTCTTGTTAGTAACAGCTGAAAAAGGTAATCTGAATAGCTGGAGAAAATTGTTTTATAAAACACACCATCCGTTTCTAATAAAAACCCTGAAGAAATCAAGAATAGAAGTGAACTTCCTTAAACTGAGAAGGTGAGGAGATTGAGTTGGTTTACAAATGGACTGAAAAAGGTTTTTTTTTTTATTGTTGTCATGGTTTAAATTTCTGAGGATGCCTGATTTGTGACTCTTGGACAGGATAAGAGTAGTGGCATTTATATTGTGCTGTTTAAGGTCCAAAACTCACCTAATGGCCTTCAAAATCAATTTCTGTACTGATATTTGCAACTGACCTAACCATTTGGTCGAGTCTGGCTGGAGATAGATTGTTACTTATGTGGAACATGAGTATGGATAGCGGCCCTAGGGAACCTTCTTGTGGAATGTCTCTTGGATGTCTGATGCTTGCTTGAATCATCTTTCTCTTTCTAATCCTTTGCTTTTAAATAATAATCTTACATGTGTATGTTCCATGGAGTCTGACGACTCTTTAAATAGCCCTAAAAGCAATCTATGAAAAATTAGCAACTCAAATCATACTTAATGGTGAAGACTGAATACTATACTTGTAAATTTAGGAACAAGCAAAGTGGTACACTCTTTTTTATTCAGTGTTTTTCTAGAGGTTCAAGCCTGTGTAATCAGGATGAAAAGGAAATAAAAAGCAACCATCCATGTAGAAAACCCTAAAAACTCTACAAAGAAACTATCAGAATTAGTAAATGAGTTTAATAAGATTGCAGAATACAAGATCAATTTATAAAACTAATTATATTTCTATTTACTAGCTGTGAACAATTAGAAAATGATTATAAAATAATATTATTTACAATAATATAAAAATAGAAACTACTTAGGGACACATTTGACAGAGAGGTATAACTTCTAGACAATGGAAACTATAAAATATACCTAGCATAAATTAAAGACTGAATATGTGGAGAAATATGGTGCATTATTAGTGTGATGACTCAATATTGTTAAAACATCAATTCCCTGCAAATTCATTCAATGCAATCTCAGTCAAAATTTCAGTAGACATTGCTGTAGAAATTATTTGTTTTAAAATTAAATGGAAATACAAAGAACTTGGGATAGTGAAAACATCATTGAAAAAGAAAAATAATTTTGAAGGACTTTTCACTATCGATTTCAAGACTTATTATACAGGTTTAGCAATCAAGAAAGTGGATATTGCTGTAATCATAGGAAAACAGATCAATGGATTATATATATTAAATATCAATTCTCCCGTCTGTGATCAATCAATTTTTGACAAAAGTCCCTGGGAATTTCACTTGGGAAGGATAAGCATATAAGGCATTTGCTATTGAAATAATTTTGTAGCCATATGCAAAAAAAAAACGCCTTATTTTATGTTATATGTAAAAATAACTCAAAATGGATCAAAAACCTAAATATAAGAGCAAACTATAAAAGTTTTGGAAGACACAAGATAAAATCTCAGTGACCTTGAGCTTGACAAATATTTTTTAAACTATAACACAAAAAGCAAGAACAAACTGAATAAATTTGACATCATCAAAAATTAAAATTATTAGGTTTTCAAAACACTGTTATATAAACAAGGAGGCAAGCAAAAAACAGGAAAAAATATTTGCAGGACATGTTATCTGAGAAAGAACTTGTGTTTAGAATATATAAAGAGTTTTTCTAACTGAATAATAAGAAAATAAACAACATAATTTAAAAATGGGAAAAAGATTTAAACAGACATTTTTGTTTTTTTAGCGTTTCATGTGGGTAACCTACATTTTCTGAAGCTATCAGCATCAATCATAATTAATAAATATGTTTTGAATATGTCCAAACTGATAGGGAATGACTTAAATAAAAACTTGCTGCCATAAAATTTATACTTTTCTCTACAGTTTTTATTAGAGTTATCAATGCAATAAACTAATATGGAAGTTCAGACTACTAAACATAGGAGTTCACCAATGCTATACCTTTGTTTCTGTTTGATTTTGGTGCCTTTTTTGCTTTGATAGTCTAGACATAGCCTGTGTTTCTTAGACATGTTTATAAATACATTGGAAAGGTGGTCTAAATAAAGGCATCGCTGAAATACAAAGCATCTTTTTGTTATACAGGGTTGTTATTAAGAAAAGATTCCAAAATAAAGCTTCTGGCAATGAATCATAGATTCTGACTGATGTTTTCTACAGATGAGAGTTCAGCTCCACCTTTCTAAAAAATGTAAGTTTTAGAAGGAGAGGCCTTTCTTTCAAAGCCCTTGGGAAATAAGTTGTAGTGTAGCCTGGGTTTCTTAAAACCACTCCTACCATTGTTTGAAATCCAATGGCAAAGGTCTTCTCTGGTAAATAAATGATTTTGAAACTTTAAAGCTTTCAGCATATTTTGCTCATAGATTTGAAGCTGCAGCCTTGCAATAGAATTTAAAAAATAAAAGAATGGGGAGACACTAGAAAAACTAATTTTCCCTCACGAATGTGAAATTAAGTGTGAAAGCAGAGGTTCTTTGTGCCTTAAAATATGAAAGAGGCTTAGGAAATTACATTCACCAAAGCTTTATTTCATACATAAGGAAACTGAGACCCAGAGCAGGGTGTTGCTCTAGCCAGGAGCAGAAACCTTAAGCCAGGATTCTACTTCTAATCCAGGGGATTGTTCCATTATACAATCTAAATTATGGGAGGAAATAATTTCTGACAACATAATTAAGAACCACTTAAGAGTTCAAATAAATAGCCCAAAGTCACATAGCCAGTAAGTGGCAATGGTGGTACAGGAATCCAGATATCTGAGACCCCAATGCCCATGATTTATACTATGCCATCATATTTTTAATATATTATTACAAAACTAATTAAATATATTTCTATTAAAATATATTAGAGTTTCATGAAAGTTTTTTGGTTTGTTTCATCAGTGTGTTTTTTAACATATCATAAGTACACAATAAATATTGAATATTCATTCATAATTGTATATGTATAGATTAATTTTAATATGAATAATGTTTGCCCTGAATGCTTTTTAACTTAGAAGGCAATGGACTTGTGTATTGGCTATGGTTCTTTAGCAGCAGGAATTTACCTCCACTGAAACTCTCTTAGAAATATATTTTTCATGACCCCAGATACACAGAAGTGGTTGAGGAAAGTTTCTTGCTGATCTGCTTTATTCACAGGGAAAAAAATGAAAAAGAAAAGAAAGGTATGGATTTCTATTAATATATGTCTGCAGGCATACTCAACTCTACTGATTTTTACAGGAATTAAGCATTATTGGGCTGATAGGAAGGTGAGAATGGAGTGAAGAATTATCTTTGTGTAAGTCAGTTTATCCTGAGTCCCATGATAATTTAGGATTTGCTCCCTCAGCATCTCTCCCCAGCTATACTTTCTCCTTTTCCATTTCGTTCCCTACTCCTCAATCTTTATCTTTTAAGTCATAGTCACTGAAACCTCATCCATGCATGTAAATCTAGTCTTAAAATCCCAGCACGGTTTCTATTATATTGAAAATCAATATGAAATTGTGAAACAATATTTTGTTGGGAGATAACAGAGTATGTTTGTTTAAACATGCCTCTCATGAATATACTGAAAGTTGACTGTGCCTTAAAAATAGAACAATGAAGAAATGTACACAACATAGGGCTTCTGGAAAGCATAATCTCATTTCATTTATTCTTTGTAAATACTTCAATTATGTCTGCTAAATGTTTTTAAAATCACTTTCAACATATTGCAATGATTAAGAACAGACAGTACAAAGTTGACATCTTTTACATGATCTTCAATCCTAGAAGGTGTCTGCTATGAGATTGTTGTACTTGTATGTGCCATTAAATAGTCTGTTTCTCCATGTAGCTCTTACTTAATGAACAATCCTAACATAAATCACTCCAAGTTTGCTTCAATGTACTCTTAAGTATTCTGAGTACATTTATTTAAAACATACAGTTTAAAATACATTTAAACAGACAAATACATTTAATTAGCACATTAATAAAGAATAACTTCTGCATTCAAATTTAGTAAAATTTGGGAACTCATATAAAATGAAAAGAAAAAGATATATACTTCAATAACAAAATGAATAAAGAAAATAATAATTGCACATAGAACTTGACATTAGAAGACGTATAAATGGAAAACATAAAAATACATAAAAGATGTTCAACTTCATTAATGTAATAAAATAATGTTATGCTCTTTACCTAGCTACTTAAATAAAAGGATTTGACAATATTCAGTGTAGACAAAGGTGGGGTAAAAAGTATAGTCATAAATATTTGGTGTGTTTAGTCACAAATATAAGTATAGATATGAGTTTTAGAGAGTAACCTGGGAATATGTATATACTTTTAAGATTGTCCTCTCTTTCCTCCAAAAATCCAAAATCTAAGAATCTATTCTTCAATTACATTAGACTAACCATGACAGCACATATACACACATATACACATAGAATCAGAGACACGTATGCATAAATGATATTCATTACAAATGTTATTTGTAGGTTCAATATCAATTAACAATAAAGTGAGATAAAGAATTATAGTACCTATATTTAAAGATTACTATAAAACTATTAAAAAGAATGAGGTACTAACCTCCAGTGGTACATATGATAATTAAGTGGATAAAAATTTTAAAAACAAACCAATATTTGTAGCATGATTCCAATGTTGGAGGACAAAGAAAGTAATTAATAAATGTAACAAATAGATCAGAGTGAGTATGTTTACCAAATATGTATGCAAATATGTAATAAATATGTTTGACCTGTTAAATAACATTAAGACATAATGAATATACAGGGAATTAAAGAAAATAAGTATTTGGACTATGGCCCAAGTACAATCCACTCCACTGGAAATGGCTGAACTTTGGAATCTTGGTAGAGATCTATAATGAACCTTTGAAAATCAAGGTTATCTGAGGACAGTTATCAAGCTGACATATTGGAAGGTAAAAAATATGACACTACAAGAATTGTGTGTATCAGTCAGTAAGTCAAAATCCAAGTATGTATAAAGTTGGCATCAAAGAGTTACTACTAGTTAGAATCTCCAACCACTGGGTTAAACTACTGAGCTCCATAACTGTGGAACTTTTTGAGATGGAAATCAGCATATAAAATAGTGTACTATCCCGCTAATGAAGAATAGATATGAGATGAGAAGACACAGTCCCAAAGAACAAGACAATGACCACAATAAGACGAGCTAAAAAAATAATTTGAAGTTGAGATGCTGAGCTGCACACTCAGAAAGCTGGACTAGAACAGAGCAGGAAGATAATTCACTTGAATAAGAAAAGCACTATTTCACATCTTGGCTTGCAGCTTGATTATACCACCAATGAAATATTTTTTTCCCCTCATCACAAAATGGACACTTTATGATTTTACTTTTGCCCACAGTGGCATCATTAATTTTTCAGTCCACCAGACTCAAAATTTAAAATTATCTGTCACAATTTTTCTCCTTTACCAACTTCTGTGAACCTTGATAATTATAACACCAAACTGGACATTTTCATTGCATTTTAATTACTAAAATAGTCTTCTGATATAGCTTCCTTTTTTTGGTCAACCTTCCGCAGAAGTGTTAAGATAATCTCTTTCAAATTAAATTTTTCTTACAAAGTCCTGACTCTTCCCAACAGCACCAGCTGGGATGAAATGATGTGTCTCAGACTGCCACACTCCCAGACACTCCTTTCTCAGATGGTTTGCATTGCCACTAGCTTGGATAATTTTCCATTTCTTCATCTCCAGAAATTGAGGAAAGTTTTCCTCTAAGTATGTTAAAGCAGAGTGCTTAAGATCACGGACGCTAAAACAATACTCAGTTGATTTTGCAATTTGAATCCACCATATTACAGCTGTATGACTTTGAACCGTGCTTTCACTGCTCTAAGTCTAGGTTTCCTTGTTCATAACGTAGACATAACATTTCTAAATTCATAAAACTGTTGTTAGAATTCAATGTTATTCATGTAAAGTTTACTGCTGTTATTTTTGTTATGTTGGCAGAGTGTCTGGCACATAATAGTTACAATCATTATCATCATTCCTAGGCATGTTAGCATTTTTCTTTCTTTTTTAACACATTTCTTACCAGTGTACACATAGTGCCTTTTACAAAGATACAAAATATTTTTGTCCATTTAAAGAATGTTACAGTGTAAATTATATAAGAAGAAATCACTTACTGTTATGAAATAACACAGAATTTGACTTTCAAGTTCTTTCCTCATCTTTTGAGTTCTTTGTTTTTCCTCTATCACATAAGCCTGTAGGTCTTTCCACAGTCTGTTCTTCTAGGTGGAAAGCCTCCCTTGGAAATTTGTCAATCCAATGCTAAATGGTATCTTTGAATCACTTTTAACAAAAGAAATTTAAAGTGAAAACTAATCTAAATGTGTATGTTATGGAACACTTTATTATTCTTCCTCATTAAGGATACTGTTATTTTAATGAACATAAATTAGCTGAGAAAAAAATGAATGTATCAGATGAACACTAGGAAATGTCAACAACTGAGTGAAGGAGAGCATAGCTCATAACCCAAGAACTAGAAAGTAGACAGGTAGCTGGTCTCCTTTCTCTCTCTGCTGTTCATTCCAAGGCATGCTCATTAAGCCAAATAGTCAATATATTTTATATATTAGAATACACATTAGAACCAGATTGCCCTGTTTAATTATCCACTTAAACATAGATGAAATTGGCCAAAGGCCTTAGAATATATAACCTTAAGATGTCAATATCTCTGAAAGCCTTGGAATATCTCTGGCATTATTAGTATGAATCATTGGAAAATAATCAGATTTGTCACTGGACAACCAATAAACTGTGTTAATACCAACAGCTTAACAATGTAATTAGAAATTATAAGAACACTGATCTAGTACCTATTCAAATCACGTATTCAATGCAAGGGAAGACTGAGTGTAGAGGAATGGGAATTTGATAGGAAAATACTCAGAATTAAAGAGAAATTGGGGAAAATGGTTCTTTGTCTTGTAATCAACTTTTGTCACCACATGCCTCACCCTCCTGAGGGTGGAAGGGGCTTTCCAAAGTCAAGTTTGAATAGGGCTTCAGTACAATTTTTCCAAGACAGTGTCAGACAGTGACAGTAAAGAATCCATTGACAGTAAAGGATCCGACTCCTATAAGGACCAATAAAAAGGAATACCAATAAAAAGGTATCTCTTTTTATTGGTCCTTATAGGAGTCTTTGAGCAGCCACATATCCAAACTAAAATACAAGGAGAAAGAACAATCTTTTCTTCATTCATTCCGCATTTGAATAGAATGTATACATCGAGCATGCAGCATTCCCTGCCCTGGAAGCTGTGGACAGAAGTGGTATACAAATTAAATAGGCCAGGCCATTTCATTATTTCTCCTGAAAAACTCAAGAGTGGAGATGGCCAGGTCTAGCCATACATTAGAATCAGATGAGAGTTTTTATAGCCTACTGTTGCCCAAGATCTGGCCCCAACCAATTTAAGCAGAATGATTGGTTGTGGGTCCACACATTTTTTTTTCCCCAAAAGTTACCTTGGAGATTCTAATCTGTAGCCAGGTTTGAGAAGCATAGGCTAGTCCTTGGGGAAATAATAGTTATTAAGAACACATGGGAAGCAGATTCCAGGCAGTTGGCTATGCTTCTCCAAACTTAAAAAAGAAAAATGAAAAAGGAAAAAAAAAAACAAAAACCACAACTGGAGGAAGTCAGGATTGAAGAAAGCATGGAAAAGAGAGCTAGAGCTAAGTGTGCAAGCACCTTGCTGCATTAGCAGAGCTGCCACTCATAGTTTCTGAAGCTGTACTCTCCATTTCAGGCATGGGGCAGAGGACACAAACTTCAAATTGATCACACACTTTGTTTAAACACAAAGGACAAACATGAAATATTATTCTTACTGGGACATTGTACATAGCTAAGATTTAGTCCTAAATTAATGCTATTGAGACTGACATTTTTCAGGAACTGTTATTGAGCTGTAAGGGAAGGAGCCTCGAATGATAGTTGTCACCTGGTGTCATGGTGCCATTCCCTCAAAAAGTGGACAAGCCTTTTAATTAAACTACCTTTCAGTTTCTTTGTTTCTAAAGTTACTGAGTTGATCTGTGTATTCAGACACCCCTTTATTTATTCAATGAACTGATATTGAGAACTGTCTCTTATCAGGCCTTCAGTGCTAGCCTTCTAAATGGATCACACATGCTTTCTGCCCATAAATGTCTGACAGTCTATTGAATTGCAAGTACGGGATTACAGTACAATGTAGGTTGGAAATGTGGGGAGTTAAAAAGAAGGATTCAGGAGGTCAGGAAAGATTTCTCTGTGGAGTTTTATTTAATAGGTATTAAAACCGCAGTGAGTATGTCCTAAACTTATGAGATTGGTGGGTAGGAGTGGGGAACAGGAAGAGTGTGCAAAAGAACTGTTATGAATCCAGTGTGGCTGGATTTCAGGTTTGAGATGGAGAAATAGAGGCATGAAGTGCTATCATAAGGGAACGTTGTTGAAGGTCTGTGTGTATTTTTATGCACTGATGATAGGATAAAAAGATTAGAAAAATCAGTTTGATAATTGTGCAGAGGAAGAAGAATGGTGAAACTGAAGTTAGGGATTAAGTTAGGGAGTAAAGTAATAGCCCAGAGGAGAAATTATGAAGGCCTAAATAAGAGCCTTTCTGGGTATGCTATTCTAATTCTGTGTTAGAGAACAAGAAGGAGTGAAAAAATAAACTCATAACCTCTAAAAATTAATACCTTTGAAGTGTTTTTAATGTATAATAAATGCTATTTTCATAGTAATTCTACTTCCAAAGAAATATGTAAGTATTTAAAACTTTGAGTCCAAGTTTTCATTGTCTTTCATTAACCACCAGTAACAAGATTATATTAATGTGAGAATGACTAAATCTATAGGGATATTCACTTAGAGTGCTATATTCGAAGATACCCACAGATTTCTACACAGTTGTATGCATCTTTACTTATCTCATCTCTAATATAGCCTTGGGGATTTTCAGAAAATGGCATGTAATGTCAACTTCGTACTTAAACTGTAAGCATCAAACCCTTGGGAACTATCAAGTTATCAGTCTCTACTGCTGAAAACATAACAGGATTTAAGTAGAGCTACTCTAAATGGTTCAGATTACATTTAGGTAATATTTTGAATGAGATGAAGACAGAGAGATTTTCACCCAAGTGACTAGTTTAAATTGCCTACATTTGTGTACCAGATTTTTTTGTGTGTGTGAAGTCAACTAAGGGTATACAAATTTTCTTTCCAAAAAAGAAAAAGGCATTTTTGTTGCTGATGCCCAAACAAGTACAAACTAAATATTCTTTCTCCCTAAAAGAAAAAAAAAAGAGGAATATTATCTGTGATGTGAGATGGAGTCTTGCCCTGTTGCCCATGCTGCAGTGCAGTGGGTCGATCTCAGCTCACTGCAGTCTCCGCCTCCCAGGTTCAAGCAATTCTCCTGCTCAGCCTCCTGAGTAGCTGGGATTACAGGTGCGTGACACCAAGCTCAGCTAATTTTTGTACTTTAGTAGAGATGAAGTTTCACAGTGTTGGCCAGAATGGTCTAGATCTTCTGATCTCGTGATCCACACACTTTAGCCTCCCAAAGTGCTGGGATTACAGGTGTGAGCCACCGCGCTTAGCCTATTTGTGGTTCTTTAAAATACTTCCTAAAATTGTAAAAGAAGAAATTGACCAAACAGAGCTTTATGATTTAACAAATATTATTTTTATTTGTTTCATTTGTAATCTATAATGGAGGTTACAGGTTAAAAAAATACCTTGAGGCACATAAATAGTGTTTACATGTTTTCATTATTTATGCTTATAAACAATTTTTTTTTTTTTGAGACCGAGTTTTGCTCTTTTGCCTAAGCTGGAATGCAGTGGCACAACTGGTTCACTGCAACTTCTGTCTCCTGGGTTCAAGCAGTTCACTGCCTCAGTCTCCCCAGCAGCTGGGATTACAGGTGCCTGCCACCATACCCAGCTAATTTTTGTATTTTTAGTAGAGATGGAGTTTCACCATCTTGGCCAGGCTGGTCTTGAACTCCTGACCTCATGATCCACCTACATCAGCCTCCCAAAGTGTTGGAGTTACAGGCGTGAGCCACCAAGACTGGTCTATAAACAATTTTTTTTTTAATCCTTTGAGTAGATCCAAATGCCACAGCCAATTGAGTTACTCATAGAAGCATTTGTGCTTCTAGAAACATGCTTCCTCCTCAGCCTCACAGTTTGCACTGGTTCTCAAGTTTACATGGTCTCTCCTGCTCTTCTAATTGAGTGATAGTTATCTTCAGCCCCAAAAGGACAGTTATTTCAAAATGCTTACATAATTTCTCTGCTTCTGTCAGAAAAGAAGGAGGAGGAGGAAGAGGAAGAAGAGAAGAGAAGGAAATGAGTGAGTGTGGAGCCAACTGACTGTTGGCTTTGGACAGAGAAGTTTATACCACATACTCATGAGAGACTTTAATGTCTTTTAACTAAAGTAGGGCTGCAAGGCAAAACAGAATAGTGTGCTTTCCATTCCGCAGGCTCCAAACCGAATCATTACACCAAAACAACTTGTGATAATGCTTTAATGATTTAGTAATGTGTCATTTAAATCATTTCCATTTCTGCAAAAGAAAAATAAAGACTAACCTTCTAGGCTTTTACATTTCAAGCTCAAATCAGAGCTAGGATAAAAGATAGAATTTTTCTGGACCTTAGGATACCATGAGAATGTCAGTAAGGCGGTAAGTCATAAAATTATCCACTGCATGAGACACCAACACAGTTAAAAGGACATAGACAAACTATGGGCACTATATTTTCCTCAAGAACATATTTGTAGCTATGAATATAAACCAAACTTTGAAAATAAAATGAACTTAGGAAGCTATATTTTTCTATGCCACATAGATCTAAAAATGATGTTGGATTATATTCTTTTGGTTAACTAGAAATCCCCTACATAATTTATGAGGACATAGAAAAAGTATAAAATGATGAATTAAAAATAAAATGAAAAATAAAATGTCTAATATATTAGACACAATTATATCTTGTTTCAGAAATTGTTTTGGTTATTTACAATCAGAAGCTTTTAGAACTAGATTTTCCCTTACAGTTTGAACTGTGACTGGTAGATGGTGCTGTCAGGATGTGATTCATGGTTACAGATGAAAACATTCCTCCCTCTTTTCTCAGAATTTCAAAAGTCAGTTTCATATTTGCAGTCTGGTGGAGTATGTTCTTAGATAGAAAACATACCAAAAATTAATTTTCTAGAAAATTCTCAGAAAGGTCATTACATTTTGTAAAGTACTTTTCGTTGTTTGTTGTTCTAGATAATTAAAATGTCTATTTCTGTTTCTGACAGACTCTTATTTCTCCAACACTTAAGCGTATTTTCCCATTATTCTTTTGTTAAGTTTTTTTTTGTTTGTTTGTTTGTTTGTTTTTGAGTTTTCCCCACATTTAGGTCTTTGTGATAAAATCAGAAAGATCTTGGAAGCAGAAGCTCTTTAGGGAACAAGGCCCTTTGTGTCTGTAGCTATACATTTATTCTTTTCTAGTGGAATGTTTCCGTTCCAGAATATGTAAACCTTGATTTAAAAGCATGCAGTGCTAAAAAATGATAATGAATTGTGTACATAGCATTTCTTTTTCTCACCTTAAATGGTGAAATCTATTTTGTTCACTTGCTTGAGAGGTTAATGAATAATTTCAAAACATAATAAAAGAGATTCTGAAGTTCCTAGGAAAATCAAGTAATTCAGAAGTAAAAAAACACAGGAACAAAACAAGGAAATGTATCTTTCAGGTTCAATTTCCTTAGTGTTGTAAGTGGTGGAGTCAGCCATTTTTATGGTTCAGTCAACACAAGTTCAAAACATCTGACCACTGGAAAAATAGGGATTTTCCACATCTACATATTATGGATCATTTCTTGAATAAGAACAACAACAATAAAACATTTCTTAGATATTTGTTCCTAGATCTGTTAAATTTAAAAGTTAATTACCTGGAGGAGTTATGCCCTCCTGGTTTATATTCTAAATTTAAACTACAAAAGTTTTAAAAATGTACAAATGCAAACTTTTGTAAAATGATTTGGTTCAATGGATTAAAAAAATTGACAGCATTCCTCATGCCCATTTTCTGATGGTTATAGTTGAAAATTTCCATAAAGGCCATCTAAAATGTTTAGTTTTTAGATTGACATTTTATGTTAAAAGCAAGTAAGGGATATTCTTGAAGTAATATCTATGTCTTCTCTTTTCTTTCTAAAGCTCACATGATATTTAATGCAGGGCATGCATAATTCTATAACATTATAAAACAAAAATGGATAGCTGAACATTGTGACTTTTAAAGTTCAATTATGGAAGCACTCTAAATATTTTTTCTTTGCTAAAATTATGAAAAGAGAAAAGGTAGAAACATTTTAAAAATTCTATTGTCTAAATTAAATATATCATTAGAATATTCTCTTTACCTACACAGATCATTTCCCAATCACTCAAAATACATTGTATTATCTGGATATGTGCTTAGTCAAATATATTATCTTTAGCATCTACAATGTTGACAGAAATGTTTTACAGTGTGAAATGGTGGTTCATATTTATTGCTGAGAATTGTATAGAAGTTAAATTCCCTTAGGGAGGCAAGAATTTGGGAACCCAAATATATATCCTCTTGCATCAGAACACAACTGTGGGAAAGAATGAGACAGTCTGTGCCTCTTTGTTTGCAGAGAGCCATATCTTTTGACCGGATTTTAAATCAAGTCAATGACTTTCAGTCACCCATTATGTTTCCCTTTCTTCTTTTTCTATTGTAACAGCATTTTTTATTTTCTTGGGGAGGGGAGATAATCAAAATGATTTCAAGACTGTTGGAAGATTGTCATCATGGTATAAGAGCAATTGTAAATCATGCATGTTGAAAACATCCTTGTTTATATCATCCTCAATACCACAATCCTGAATGAGCTTTTCTCCTTCAATAATAATAATAAGCATTTTACAAACTCTCGATTCAGTCTGTTTACTGTCATTTGTGTTTCTAAAAGAAGGCTTACTGTTTGGAATATTTTTTGGTTAAAATAAGAGTCTTTATGTTCAAAGTAGTTGAAGAAAATTTTTTTTGCGGTTCACTGTATCAAGCATAATATTAAAAATATAATTGTTACATTGTTAAGGGGTAATGGAAAATGCTCAAATATCTTTGAGCGAAACTTTCTAAAACTAAAATATTGTATATTAAAATATTATAAATTTAAAATCAAAACAAATAATTAGAATTTGATAAGAAGTCAGAAATTCAGCTTAGTGCTTCTAACTGGTTACTTGTATTTCTTCAACTCTATCAATATTATTTTGCCTCAATCCATTCCTGTTTTTCTTAAAATAAACTCAAATTTTATGAGTCATTTAAATTAAAATAGGTGTCTACAAATGGTCATTATTATACTGTTATATTTCTGTGACAACATAGAGATATTTAAATTACATGTTATAATAATTATAGATGTGAAACTTTGCTTTATATATAATAACATTACAATAAAATGGTAACAATATTTCTTAGCACATGAAGACGGACTCAGAAGTAAATTTTGTTATAGTGTTTTTCAAAGGCAGGTTTGCTTTCTTCAAGTTAAGAAGGTATTGTATTTATTTAAAATAAATGTTACAGAAATTGAAGGAGAAAAAATACTCTTCAGATTATATAATTTTCTATTTATTATATTTATGGCAGAAGATAGTACATCCAATTGAAGAAGTCATATTAAATCAATAGTGGTGATTATAATAATTGAAATTCATTCTTTACCATCTTCTGGAAGAGAATATTAGGCTTTTATATATCTTGAAAAATAATAATTGTAACATACACATTTTAATGCCACTCATATTCAGATAATCACTAATTTTTAAAACCCATATCTTTCTGTTATTTGCTTGAAAATTGGAATACATCCTCACAGTGCTTAATAAATACTTGTTGAGCAAACAAAACCAATGTTGGTGGTGATTGTATTTCTGACCTGACCCACAACGTTCTGTTTAAGCTATGATTTGTGAATAAAGCATAACTCTGGTTTAGCCTTGCCAAAATATTATTAAATGTAAGATAAATTCAGACAAATTCCCAAATTCAGATGACACCGTCACACTTCAGCCATAACTTGGACTGAGAAAACTCCCCCTGGTTGCAGTACTTGGTATTGTATGAGCTCTAAGCTCATACAATAGGAGTTCCATGTCTGGATAAGTGGTCTGGGTGGCCAGGAAAAAAAATGCAGTTTGAAAAAAAGCTTCTATTAGGAGCATACTTCTCTGTCCTGGAATCACCTATCACCATTGGTGTGTTTCTCCAGAGTCTGAATTTGGCTGCATAATTACCTTCTGCTGGCTGTGCCTGCTCCCATCAAACTCTGATATTTTCTCTCTCCTTCCATGAACGGAATGAAGCAACAGCTTCCTTCCAGCTCTTCTTTTCCTAAAGGGAGAACGCAGAAACCCACTCAAGTTTTAAGGAATCTTCATAGCTGTTAACAAATAGAAAGAAAAGCTGTGAAGAGGGCTCTTCTTTTATCTTTCTCTGCTTTTTCCCCTATTCCCCCTTTGCCTTCTCCTTTGATAATCTACAGACATAAAAGCACACAGAAATCATAATTATGAGACATGCAGAAACTTGCAGTTCATTTCCTGTGAGGAGTCCTATATACTCAGACGCACTCAGCCAGCAGCAAGTCTCTGATCATTTTCTTTATCTCTTGGAGCATCACTCAGAAGGAAGAATGATAGACTGAGATATGTATTCTCAGGGGAGGTGTGAGGCAGGAGTGTGCTCTCTTCACCTTTGTCATGCCCTTTCTCACTATCTGTCCAGACACAGTAAATCCTGCCCTGAACCAGAAATAAAATGAAGTAAGAAATGTTACCATCCCAGAAATTAGATGAATTGAGAAAAGTGACCAACCCAAAATTTAGATGACCTAAAAACATATGGCTAGGGATAAAGGGAATGTAGCATAAATGTTGGGGGGAGAGAGAGAGAGAGTGTGTAAGTATGTAGATATTCTAGAAAACATCAGATTTTGAAGTAATGAGATAGAAACCAATGAAATGTAATGGGGGGAAAAGGTCTGGAAATCCCCTGAAATATCATTTTGGAAGGGGGGAAGATTGTCCAAATTCTTAGGCTGAAAAAAAAAGCAACTAGTAATTCTTAGTGACATTTAGGTTTAAGAGACATATTTAAATTACATTGATGCAGACTGACAATGCATCTCCACTTTTAGCATAAATTTCCTTCAAATAATTACCTTTTTTGTTTGTTTTCAGTCGCATTAGAAAATTTCAGAAGGGTGCCAGCTTCCAAGAATAACACAAAACGTGTAACACGGCATGTCAACGTAAAACAATGGATATGCAAATTGAACAAACCATGATATATATAACAAGAGCCAAACCTTGTTAACTTGAAAAATTCATGATTTCTCCCATGTGATAAATTTGAGTTTTATTTCTAAAAATTTTATTTCCAACTTTACTTTTCCATACTCTTAGCTCTAACACTGCCCCCAGTTCTAAACTGACTTCAGTGAAAGAATTTTGCTAAATGAATTCTTCTGGTTAATCCCAGTAATACAGAATCCTATTGATGCACTGAAAGAGTGTGTGTGTGTGTGTGTGTGTGTGTGTGTGTGTGTGTGTGTGTCTCAAATAAATTCTGGAATCTGTTTAAGAAATAAAAATCTTGGGCCAGGTATGGTGGCTCATGACTGCAATCCTAGCACTTTGGGAGGCCAAGGTGGGTGGATAGCTTGAGGCGGCCAGGAGTTCGAGACTAGCTTGACCAACATGGCGAAACCCTTTGTCTACTAAAAAAGAAAAATTAGCCGGGTGTGGCGGAGCATGCCTGTAATCCCAGCTACTCTGGGAGGTTAAGGCAGGAGAATTGCTTAAATCTAGGAGGCAGAGGTTGCAGTGAACCGAGATTGCGCCACTGCACTCTGGCCTGAGTGACTGAGAGAGACTTCGTTTCAAAACAAAAAGAAAACAAACAAAACAAAAAAATAAATCTCACAGTACCAATCTTTCAATCTGTAGATGTACATCTTAGAAGTAACATCAGTCTATTCTTTTCTTAGAATTACTGCAGTCCAGTCTACTACTAGTCTTACAACAGTAATAAATAAAAATTATTCTAAATAAATTATCATAAAAATACAATGTAAGTGAAAGGAGTATTAAGCCAACACTCTATGGCTTCAAGTGGAAATCTGTCACAGATCAATAGTCTAACTTACCATAATTTCTAGCATACATAATACAATGTGTCTGTACAAACATATGTATGCATGTATGTGTGTATATGTGCATACACACACTGTATTATGTATATATATAGAACTTATGTATATATAAAGGCTGCTTCACTGCTTCAAGTTTTTCTCATAGTACAGTGGCTCCCCTAAGAAGGTTACAGTATTCCATTGACCGCTCTGTGAATTCATTTTCTGTGAGTTATTTCTGGCCAGCGGAAAGCATGCAGTTACCTTTTGAGTATCATTCAAGTAGGCATTCTATGATTTTACCAGAGGTTTTTCCTGTAGAAATAAATCTGTGTATTATTTGTCTAGTCAAAAACAGAAGATGCTGACATGGGATCAGTGGGGGATTGGAAAATGGATCTGAGGTTGAGAAGAACATGTAAGAGGGAATGTACTTATTTTAATAATACACCCTGGACAAAAAACCAAAATTTATTCTTTAAAGTTATAGAAATAATGTGTGTATGGATGCAGGAAAACCTTAATAGGTTTAATTCCTCTACACAAGTACTTAACTCTCTTTTGTGTATGATGTAATTTTATTGTCATTTGATTTCCATTTTCCTTATTAATTATTGTATTTCACCACTTTTAACACCATCTTGTTGTGCTTGATTTAGGAAGAGATGTAAATATGGAGTTTTCAAAATCCTAAAAAAAAAATATCTATTCACCTCCCATCATACACATACCTTAAAAAAAGCCTATGTATGCACACATGCACACACATGCCACAACTTTTGACTTTCCATCCTAAGAATACACACAAAAATGACATTGTTTGCCTATCACAATATCAAACAATAATGCTTAAAAGCTCTTTCCATCCTACTTCCTTTTAAGATAAGTGAATATTTTTTACATTGAAAGGATACATAGTTACCATCTAAAGTAAACCTCAAGATTTAGAATATTTTGGCAGTAGTGTTTTTAGTGGGTATACAGTGATCGATACAGACATTGTTAAAATTAGAGGCTGAACATGTTTGATGTTTATCTTCCCTCCTTCTCTTCCTTTCTCTCATCATTTTATGAAAGCAATGACTTGGATTTTATTATAGAAATTATGCCATTCTGTTTAGAGACAGTATTTTAAAATTTAGGTTTAGGTATATATTTGTCTAATAATTACTAATACTACCTGAGTTGATAGTAAAATTACTATTCAGCCAAATTCAATAAGATCTAATTTAAAATGTGATAGGGAAATGTTTTCAGTGTGTTTTCTTTTTACTTTTATGAAAGTTTTGTATGCATATCAAATGCCTTTATATACAGTTTTCTTTTCATAGACGTTGTGCTACCTATAATTCTTGATTATCAATTATATTATATTATAACTATCAAGCCTTGGCCTTGATAGTTACATCTAAGGTTAGATTTGCATTGTATGTCTAAAATAAATCTAATAGAATTTATAAAGTTTTTAATCACAAAAAGGCCAAACCGACAAACCTTATAATCTTAGTACTAAGCTGGACACCAGAGTTTGTGCCTATAGTCCAGCTATTTGGGAATCTGTGGAGCCCAGCCTGTATGACAGAGTAAGATGTCATCTCTCTAAAACAAACAAATGAACAAAACAAAACCCACCTCACTATGACTGGACAGTCACATGCCAAATAATAATAATAATAATAATAATTTAGACTCAGACCTTACACTCTTCACAAAAGTTAACTCAAAACTGACCACTGACATACATTTAAAATACAAAACTATAAAACTCCTAGCAAATAACATAGAACTTCTAGACAATCTTGGGCATTGATCACAACTTTTAAAATATAACACCAAAGGCAAGATCCATGAAAGAAATAACTGATAAACGGGACTGCCTTAAAATAAAAAACTGCTGCTCTATGAAAGATGCTGTCAAGAGAAGGTGAAGATAACCACAGGCTGGGAGAAATTATTTGTCCAAGGCTTAACTGATGGGCTGTTTTCCAAAATACACAAAGAACTATTACAACTCAACAATAAGAAAATGAACAACTAATTTAATAAATAGGCCAAAGTGCTAAACATTTCACCAAAGAAGATATGCAAATGAAAATAGCATATGAAAAGATGTACTCCATCATATGTCATCAGGGAAATACATATTAAAACAACTGTGAGATATTTTGACTACTAAAATAGCCAAAATCCAGAACACTGACAATATTGAATGCTGGCGGTAATATGGAGCAACAGAAACTGTCATTCCTTGCTGGTGGGAATGCAAAATAGTACAGAAACTTTGGAATATAGTTTGGCAGTTTCTTACAAAGCTAAACTTACCCTTATCATATGATCCAACTATCACACACTTTGATATCTACCTGAAGAAACCAAAAACCAAAGAGATTTATAGAAGCTTTTTCATAACTGCCAAAGCTTGAAAGCAAACCAGTATCCTTCAGTACATGAATATATAAATAAAATGTTGTACTGCCAGACAATGGAATATTATTTAGCACTGAAAAGAAATGAGCTACGGAGTCATGGAGAGATGTAGACGAAATATAAATGCATTATTACTAAGTGAAAGAAGCCAAATTTTTAAAGGCTACATACTTTATATTTCCAACAATATAACACTCTGCAAAAAGCAAAACTATGGTGACAGTAAAAAGAACAGTGGTTGCCTGGGGTTTGGATAAAATAAGGAATGAATAAGCAGAGCACAGAGGTATGTTAGGGCAGTAAAACTATTCTGAATGATGGATACATGTCATTATGCATTTATCTAAACCCATAGAATATAAAACACAGAGAGTGAATCCAAATGTCGAGTAAGACTTTTGGTGAAAATACTGTATTAATGTAGATTTCTTTTGTAACAAATGTACCACGATCATGCTGGATGTTTAGTTGTGGAGGAGGCTGTATGTCGAGGTGTGGGAAAGGAGAATATAGTAATTTTCTATACTTTCTCATTAAATTTGCTGTGAACCTAAAATTGTTCTAAAAAATAATGTCTATTGCAGAAAAGAAACAAAAAACAAAACAAACTATAAACACACACAAACAAAAAGCCTTAGTAAAATGTTTTCTTTTAAGGAAATAAATAAATCAAATTACATTAAAAAAAAAAAAAGTAGCCATAAAGCACCTTCCTGCCCAGGTCTAAAAGTACTTTTTAGCTGTCAACTCTTAACGGCTATGTCCTCGAAGGCTTGTCAATACTTGCCAGGAATTTTTATTAGTCATCACCATAATAATTATTGAAGTCAATTATAATGCTTAACTTTTATTTTACAGATGAGAACATGAATGGATTTCAAGCCATTACATATAAGACTACTTGTTGACTTTTGGCAATGATGTAGAGAGAGAAAGAGTAAAGCAGACCTTGCAAAACTGCATATTATCTGAAACTTGCATGCTAATTTCAACTTTATTTTCTATTAAATCATTTTTTGAGGTGATAATCAAGATTGGGCAAATTCTGTCCCATTTATGCCTGGTGTTCCATTATTGGAATGCTAAGCATATGGGAGTTATTTATATCCTATTGTTCAAGAAGATCGCCAAGGGCTGATTGCAAAAATTCAAGAAATTGCAACTTCAGGAATAAATGGGTTAATTCATTTAATGCTTTCTCTTTTTGGCCCTGCTGTCTTTTCTTGTCCATGCTTTTTTCTGCCTTGTCCCTTCCTTTTGAAACTGCAAATTAGTAATGAAAAAGTCTAGAAGATAGACAAAGAGGCATAGGAGAAAATCAGTGAGTTTGGATTTCTCAATACTAGGCAATTCAGATTTAGCTGAAGTTAGCAGAATTTTAGAAATTCAAAATTTACAGTCCTCAAAACTTATCTAATACTGGGATATGTACAATAAACCTGATTTCCAAATGTAGATGAAGTCCAGTTAATTTTTCATGATTTTCCAGAACAGTTTAAAAATCTTAAAAAGTCACCATTTGCTTTATTTTGATTAAGCTTTTGTTTTGTTATTTGACTTATAAACCCTTTGAAGCAACCAGTTCCCTTTCGGGCAATCTGTAATTCTGCCACCTCTAACCATTAATAGCTACAGATATATTTCCCAAATAGAATGCAAAATCCATGACTAATATAAATGCCAGTGGGACAGATGACTAGGCAAACCTTTTCCACTATGAGAAACAGTATAGCAAGTGTTGAACATATTTCAGTTAGTGAGTGAATGACCTAATGAAATTATGAATGGACATTCCCAAAGAATTCCCATAAATAAACCTAAAAATCTTCATTTAACAAGAAGATTTTTAATGTGTGGGAGTGAAAAGATAATATGAGGGTTTTTTCTTATAGTGAATTTTACGATGGTAAAATTTATATTGGTAATACCCAACATGCAGGATTCTAGGAACTATTCCATTTGTAATTCTTTAAAATCCTGTCTGCTGCTGGATGAAATGGGAACTGTTGTAACCACAGGCTTCCTATAGCACTGTAGTATGAACGGTCTTTTTCTAAGTGGCATTTCTATCATGTGGATTGAATTTTAAACTTTTTTTTTCAATGACCAATCAGACATTATAAAATAGTAATGCTACTGACTTGGTATGTGTTCAATGTCAAGCCATGTTTTTCCATTGACAGCTTGAGAAGATTGTAAAACCGCTAAAAATTTAAACTTGTGGTTGAAAGATACTTCTGCAGTTAGGCTGCTTTTAATTTTTCTCATTCCATTTAGTGAACACCTGCCTTTCATTGGATATTAAATCAATGCAAAACCTTTTAGATTTTGTTTGGAGCCTAGGTAAAAACAAAAAAATTAAATATTTGGATAAAATAAAAACAAAAGGATGGATTTATGTATAGTAAGACCCTACATTCTCGTGAGTATGTACTTGTAAGACCTATTTTTTAAATTATGCTTCTTGTTACTTAAGATAATGGAATATTATTTAAGGAAGAAAAGACTTGCTATTTAAGGTTGGAGGTCTCGAGGAGTAATTTAGGATGTCATGGCCTGATGCTACTATCACTATGATCATAATTGCTAACTTGTTAGCACCTAATTAAAATATTAATTCATTAATCTACCATGTATAACAACAACTTATATAGAGGCCAGCACGCAGAAGGCATTTGATTTACAATTGTTAAATTGAATTTTACTAAACAATCTTTTGAAACTCAGCATTTATTTTCGATTAACAAACTTTTGAGCACTAACATTATATCAAATGTTCTTTTAGATATTTAGGCTACCAGGATAAAAAACGTAGTCATCTCTTCAAAAACCAAAACCCTAGTAGAGGAGAAAGAGAAGTGTGTCCTAATAATCGGATATGGCAAGTGATCAAGAACAGGGTTCTAAATCTTCATGTCACATTAGGACCAGCTGAGAAGTTAAATAAATCTCATGCCCAGGCTCTACCACAAACCAGTTGAATCAGAATGTTTGAAAGTGGTTTCAGGCCATCAGAATTTTGAAATGGTCTGTAGAGTAATCATCATTTTTAGGAGGCTGAGGAAGACTGTGCTTGAGGCAAGCCAGGTGATAAGAAAGGTGCTCTTGATTCCATCTGGTAGAAACAGGGCAATAGATCCAGGAAAGGCGATGCTTAAACTAAGCTTGAAAGAATGCTTGAGGTCAGTCAGATGAAGACATGATGAAGGTCATTCTTGGCAAAAAGAAAATAATGACTTTAGGAGAGGAAGAACATTACACATTTAAGAAACAGAAAGTAGTTGCTGTGATTAGTATTTAGAATATGTGTAGGCAAATCTGGAGCAATAACATGCAAAAATCTAATGTTACATGAAATATGCAATTAATTATTCATGTGAATATTCATTCAATATTTATTATGCACCAGATACTTATTCTCCAGATATTGATAAATCTATCATAGTAATCTTATCCCTTCTTTTATGATTGACTCAGGAGTAGATTGATCTAAGTAAATTTAAATCAAGGAGAAACTTTCTTCAACTCCATGGAAAAGAGAAAAGCCTTTTCTGCAACCACAGGGGTGGTGAGAGGTGTTTCATGGTTGCTGCTCCATGAGAGAATCCAGATTGAGAATAATTAGCTGATACTGGGTTACAGGCAGAGTCAAGAAAACCTGAGAAGCAGGGCTGGAAACTTGAGGTATCAGAAACTAGAGTCCTTAGCTGTTTCTAAGCTTCATGTGATGTGAGATTTAAAATATTCTTCTCGTGAAGCCATTTTGGGTCTGGATTTCTTAGCAGTGAATTCATCCAATTAATTCATCGAAGAATTTTCATTATGAAAAAAATGAGGTAGCATTGCAGCAATCTAGGAAGAGGATTTTAAAAGATAGAAACATTCTGCTACCTTAAAGTGGGATCTTTATATATACCAGGTAGTGTGTGTACATTTTATATATGTGTAAGAAATCATAACCAGATTTGAGTTTATTCTTCTGGTAGTAACATGTAGGTTGGATCTGAAGATTCCTAAGCTAGAAACAAAAGAATATTGAAGTTCTTTTACAGACTCAGCTATAGAGATAATTATGAAGAGAAAAACGAAAGAGCCAATATATATTTAGGAGATGAAAGTTCTAAAATTTGACAAGCAGTAGAATTGTATGGCTAAGAGAAATGGAAGATTCTAGAATAAACAGAACTACTTGTTTATGTCTAAGTGAGAATGGACTATACTGAATGTGAAACACTGGCTGATTAGCCCTGTTTTGGGGCAGGAATTTAACTTGAGCAGAGCAAATTATGCACTAATAAAGTTACTCAAGCTTTCAAATTATTCTGTGCATAAAGCGAGTGTAAATAATTATAAATTGTTAAATCCAAAGATTTTATGCACGAAGAAAATACATTTTAAAAAATCTGACAGAAATTCCAGCAAGGACAGGTCTTAAAATTTTCCTATTGGGCAGGTGTGGTGAATAAAAGTAAAATGCCTTGTATCTATTTTACTTACTTTAAGTGTGTGAACTATAGTGGAGAATCCTCTTATATCATGTATTATAGTTTTATTTCAAAGGTTGTAGAATATTGGTCAAGGTTTTCAGTCACTTTAGTCCCTTGGCTTTCAATTCCTTATGTAATTTTCATTATACTGGTAATTCTCCTTCCCTAGGAATTTTCATTACCTTCAGTTGATGAAGTATATATAGTATGATTCATTGATTCATATAATTTCTCATATATTAGTTTCTATAGCTTTATATTACATGCCATTATTCTGTACATATCACATATATTAAATGTTGACTTTTATTTACCATCAACAGCACAGTGACATTGTACTTTTCCCCAATGTTTTCTTTTTTTCCTTTTTCCTTTTTTTTCATTTGAGATAGAGTCTTACTTTGTTACCCAAGCTAAAGTGCAATGGCACAATCTTGGTTCACAGCAACCTCCACCTCTCAGGCTCAAGTGATCCTCCCACCTCAGCCTCCTGTGTAGCTGGGACTACAGGCCTGTACCATCACATTCACTAATTTTTGTATTTTTAGTAGAGGTGGGGTTTCACCATGTTGGCCAGGCTTGTCTCCAACTCTTAACCTTGGGTGATCTACCCACCTCAGCCTCCCAAAGTGCTGGGGTTACAGGCATGAACCACCATGCCCAGCCTCCTCAATGTTTTCTATACAGAAATCTATTGATATTACTGAATGATGTTTTTGAAATCCAGTCTGGGATCTTGTATCTGTCACATCAGCACAATTTTGAAGTTAATAGAGATAAGTACCAAAGCTAAAACATGTACATTGGAAGGAATGTGCCTAGAAGCCAAAATTGTTTTTAACATTTTACATTATATCTATTTCCATCTATTGATAAGCTATTAATCAGGAAGTCCTCAAATTCATTAAAGTAACATTTGGAATACACATTTTCAATTAATTTTCAAGTTAAATTGTACTATAAGTCAGCACTAAGTCAGCTTTAAATCAAATTAAATATTTCAATGATCTCTTAAAAATGAGAAATTATACAAATGATGTTTATTGCATGCTTTATGCTTGAGAGGCTATCAGAGTTATAGAATAATACTAACAATTGAGAGTAATAATTATTACCCTTTGCCAAACACTGCACCATGTACCTGACATGAATACTTCATTAAATCCTCCCACCAATAATCTTTCAGCTATTATGCCCACTTGACAGATAAGGAGACTTAAGTAAAAAGAGGTGAAATAACTTGCTCAAGGTCATGTAGCTATAATGTGGTAAAGCCAGGCCTCAAGTCTATGCATTTTGGTCTGCTCTTAAGCCCTTTTCTCCCTAATGTATCAAACTGCTGCTTCCAACTATAAATCTATAAAGATAAGACAATCAGAACTGAAACAATTCAGGTGAAACACTTTCCAAATTCATATTACCAATTATAAATGCTCTCCATGCTTGGAGAAAGTAGAAAATCAATAAAAACTTCAAGTCATAAAGGCATAGATTTTGATTTGAAAATGTTGAACCTCTGTGATTTTTGCTTCTAATTGCTGTGGAAACTTGGAAAAAATATTTATTAACATTTTATTGGTAATTTGTTTGAGATGTAACTATTCTCTATGTAAGCATTTTGTTTTTAGATGCAATATATGCATATAATATATATATATATGTATATTATATATATTTTATTTTAAGTTTCCAGGCAAAAGTGAGTCTTAAACTCAGTCTTAAAAAATTTAGAAGGCCGGGTGCGGTGGCTCAAGCCTGTAATCCCAGCACTTTGGGAGGCCGAGGCGGGTGGATCACGAGGTCAAGAGATTGAGACCATCCTGGTCAACATGGTGAAACCCCGTCTCTACTAAAAATACAAAAAATTAGCTGGGCATGGTGGCGCGTGCCTGTAATCCCAGCTACTCAGGAGGCTGAGGCAGGAGAATTGCCTGAACCCAGGAGGCAGAGGTTGCGGTGAGCCGAGATCGCGCCATTGCACTCCAGCCTGGGTAACAAGAGCGAAACTCCGTCTCAAAAAAAAAAAAAAAAAAATTTAGAAAGCAGAAAAAATAAAAAGAGAGAGTGAAAGAGCAGAGGAAGAATTATCTTGCTCTATCTCCAAGCTCTATCCATCTAATGAAGATGGGCTTACTCCTGTGTTTAAAGGAAAGACACAAACACTTCAGTGAAACTCTCTTTATGGAGATTTCAATGGGTTAAACTAGATTTGAACTCTCTGTTTGAGAAAGAAATATTTATTTTGCTTTTTCATACAAAGTCTGCCAGGTATAATTATCTCTGTAAAGTTTAACAACTTTGTTTTCATGTTGTTTTAAGAATCAACCTAATAGATCAAAAACCATTTCTGAGGGGGCAGAAACCATTTGGTTCACCAGACTACCATTTGTGTCAAAATATAAGTTCTTTTATTAATAGGAGGATGCAAAAGACAGATTTTGGCCAGTTTGGGATACATAAACTTTTAGGGATATAGATAAATAGCCATGTCTATTTATATTATTTAATGTATTAATTTTCAAAAATATACTAAAAAATTACACACCAAATTAAATTATATATGATTTGGAAATGTAATTTTAGTCAACTCTCTACTTTTATTATAGAATTTCATTCACTGCATTGGTCTGAATAATGTCTCTCCAAGATTTATGTGCACATGGAAACTCAGAATGTTCTTTTATTTGGAAATAGGGTATTTATAGAGGTGATTAGTTAAGTTAAGGCCATATAAGATGAGAGTGGGCTCTAAATTCAATATAGCTGGTGTCATTATAAGAAGAGAGACATGGTAATCAATGCCATGTAACTATTGAGGCAGGGGGATGTAGCTGTAGTCAAAGAACACCTGGGATTTCTAGCAATCTTCAGAAGCTAGGAAGAGGCAACCAAGGATTTTTCCCCTGTGCCATCAGAGGGAGCACGGCTCTGCCAACACCTTATTTCAGACTTCTAGCCTCAAGAACTGTCAGAGAATAAAATCCTATTAGGTTACACAGTTTGCAGTCATGTGTTATAGAAGTCATAGGAAACTATTTACTCCTGTAATATGCATATTTAACACCAGTTGATTCATCCATGGTCCATAATGGAGTCATGTCTTGTGTTTTTCAAGGCAGTTTTCGAGAGTACATAAACCTTACCTCCTTTTAAAAGAGACAGAACGCTTTTAAGACTGCATAATTATCTCACTCAATATTGTGTCTCAATTCCTACACCAGTTTACAAAATATTAACATTTTGTTTTTCTTGAAAATTATATATGCTTGATCTCACAACTTCACCACTCTCTATTTTTAAGTAATCTTTAAAAGACTTCTTTGCAGCATCCTAAACTAACGTGTTATTCTGAGGTAATTTCCTGGGAAAAATATTAAAAAATTTATTAAAATTTTTTCCTCATTTTTAATTATTAATTTAAAAGTATGATAAACATTAAAAGCATGAATTGACATTGTTTTAGGTTCACATGTCTCTCTGAAAAGTGGTTTATAGCTAAAAATAATGTAACTGAGAGAATGAGCCATATCAGAGTATGTAAAGATTCAGTGATTCAAACTATGACATCCTATTTCCTGTAAGATAATATTGGGAAAATGCATTGTCCCAATGTTTGAACAAATATGAGTGTTGCTTGACATAACTCACTGGTCAATTCCACATTAATACATTCTTAGAAAGATGCTGAAGCGATTTAAATTTAACAAAGTAATTTCCATATTTGTGCGAAAGAGTAGATCATTTGCAAAATTCATGACTTGTAGTACTTAGCACTTTATTCTGACATGTGCCTAAAATTGCACATGTAACAATTTCCTGAACACCTAATGAGATAAACACTTAGTTAGCTTTTTTTTTTTTTAACCAAGTTCTTATTGGTCAGAAACTTGATTCCCATATTTCTATTACAGAATTACATAGCAGAAAATTTAGCAATTGCTTTATGTATTGTTGATTTTATTATTTTTTCTAGATTTAATTACAGATACATAAGGAGAATGCTGTATGCCAAATTCAAACATGTTTAAAATGGGAGGTCAAAAAGAGAAATACCCATGGAAAAGAGAAACCAAGACTGCCAAGCAGCATATTATTATTTAAAATCAAAGTGATAATCTTGTCAAAACTCCACAATCCCGTCCCAACATATGGAAAAAAATTCAGATTTTTACTATTTTTTGTGACAGAATCTCGCCTTGTTGCCCAGGCCTGAGTGCAACGGTGCAATGTTAGCTCACTGCAACTTTCCCCTCCTGAGTTCAAATGATTCTTCTGCCTCAGCCTCCCAGATAGCTGGGATTACAGGCGCCCGCCACCATGCCCAGCTAATTTTTGTATTTTTAACAGAGACAGGGTTTCACCATGCTGGCCAGGCTGGTGTCGAACTGCTGCCTTTGTGATCTGCCTGCCTCGGCTTCCCAAAATGCTGGGATTATAGACATGAGCCACCATGTCCAGCCATATTATTTTAGAAGTAACATGTCTCTCTCTCTTTTCATTTAAAGGAAATTTTCCACTTGTATTCATCTTCTCTGACTTCCAAAAATATTAGTGTTTTCATATTTTTTGCCATTTCCAAGTATTTTTCAGTTATCCACTCAACATATATTGAGCCCAGACTTGTACAGCCATGACAGCATAATCACTTTCTTTCCTTTGACTTAAATTTCTTAAGGATTATTTTTTAGGACAAACTAAATAAACAATAGCAAAAACATTTTCATTGTCTTTGCTTCTCTTTTAGATGGCTGCATTACATTTTTTCCTGTTCATATCTAGATTTTTGATAAACCCTGCATCTGTTTTTCCTTTTCTTGCTGTATTATAGGTCCTCTGTTGTTCTGATGAAACATTCTCTATACTTAATCACATCCTTCTCTGGGGCCTTTCTCAAATATTATCTTCTACAATATCTCTACTCGAAGCTCTTCATCACCCATTTCTAGAATTTTTCTTTCCTCGTGGCTTTCTGGATAATGTACGAGCTTGCCCCTTGCTTCTCTAATCATTTCTCTGATAAACCTTCCTTATGAGATTTCATCCTTTTCTTTCTTCCTGAGAGTGAGACTACCTCCAGGAGGAGCCATTATTTTTGTATTGTCACTCTATACCATCTCAGAAAGCTTATTTATAATCATAGTCTTAGTGATCATTTGGCAATCAAGCCCTAATTTTATCCTTACTTCTAATGCAAGTTCCAAATCATCAAATAAAGAAATAGATTCAATAGGCCACCATCCACTCGAATTGCATGTATTAAATACATGCAATAATAATACATAAAATAATACAGAAGCACTCACCACCTTCCTCTCTAGATAGGTCCTTGTTGATATTTCTAATTCTGTCAAATATAACATCTCCTACTCCCAGGGGGATGAACTGCATGGCTACCAATTACTTTTAAATCCTAAAATACAATCAATTGACAATTCTTACCTTTCTGCTTCAAACAATGCACAAGCATTCTCTCCAAATGAAATTTCAAACTCTCTTAAAATTTGTGCTGTTCTATCTTTCTAGAAACCTTTTGTAGGCCACTCTAACATGTAGTCTCTATTTCTCTCTTTCTCTCTCTCACTCCCCAATCTCCTCCCTCCCTCCATTTATGAATTACAGAAGACTATATATATTCTTGTATTATTGTCTAGCTACCTCTTATATGTAAATCTTATCTTTCTAGAAATCCAACAAGTTTTCTCAGGAGAGCAATCTGTCTATCCTTTTCAAATCTGTCTATACATTTACAACTGAGTACCTCATTAGACTTTCCACTGGAATTTTATCATTTTATTTTACTTTAATTATTAGATGATTAACAGTTGTCTTGCACAGCTAGATTAGTGTTTAGTAATTAAAGCTAACATACAAACCTGAAATGTTTTAGTAATCATTTATATATAGTGTACATGTACTTACGTATAAAGTATAACTTATGTACTTACATATAATGTATATTTATTTAAAATTATGAAATTGAAATGGGAAAAGTTGAACCAGAAAAGTATGTTTTGATAAACAGTTGTCACTTATGTCAAACAAGAACCAATGTAACAAAATGATGGCAAGTTTAATAATCTGTGTATGCTTTGGTGCCTACTGAAGTAAGCACTGATTCCCTGTTTTACAAATCTATAGAAATACATTTTATATTTTAAAGTATATTTATTGATTGTTATCCTGGGATTTTCACTATAGAAATAAATTATTAAATTAGTTTCTTAATTTTTGTTTGCACTAAATAGAATATACATGGTTTATATGTAAATTATCTCTCAGATAAATCAGTAATATTTGTCTTCAAGAAATATGGAATGATTTTTACTTTTTTTAATAATTCTGGTTCAGTATTGACATATTTTGACTAAAAATATAATGTCATCATTAAAGTTATTTGCAGGTCATATAATCGTTAAAACCTATCATGTTAAGAAAACAATTGTGGGCATTCGTGCTAAACACATTCTCCTATAAACTCCGTTATTTCAAACCTACACACATTGGTGAAGACAGTCTTGTTTACGGTTTCTACTGATTCAAATGCTAATCTCTTCTACCAACACCATCATCAACACACCCATTAATGATGTTTTACCACCTATCTGCCCATTCCTTAGCTGAGTCAAGTTGATACATAACATTCACCACTGCAATTCACCATTGGTTGTCTGCTTGGCACCCATATGCATGTTCTTTAACCCTACTTAGTTTCCAAATAAAGACATAACAAAGCCATAATTCTGCCTTACATAATACAATTATCTTGCATAAAATGGAAATGCGCTAATCCCTTCCAGAGAAGAGGAGATATGGTCCTTAACTAATATTTAGTCTTCCAATATTTTATAACTTAAATACGGTGATGTAAAATTAACAATACTAAAATACTGTTATAGAGTCAAACATCTAATGTTACATAATAGGAGAATAAGGGAAAAATGAAAACAAGGATATTTGCTTAATATAGACATATAAGCAAAATATATTTATAACAAAATAAGGAGGAAATACTCATGACAAAGTTTTAGTTTCTATAACCAATTCTATTGTCATAGCTGACATTTATAACTTCCTTCTTCTGCTACCCATTATGTATGCTCTTCGCTTCAACACAAACCTTAGCTGGTCATGATTCTTTATATGTTGGGGTGACCCAAATCATTCATGAAGAGTTTGGGCCATTATTATTCTTGCTCAGATGAAGTTGTTATAGTTTTCTATAAACCTGGATCACAGGCATGGTAATACTAGCAGAAGTCTTAAGGAAGCATCTATGTTTAAGATATACTCATTCTTATCTCCATTGTGGAGTAGACCAATTTCCTTTTGGTAGTCCAGCTCAATTTCCCTAGCCAATACCAAAACCCCCTTCTTGTTGACTCAGAGGCATAAATTGCCCAAAGTGGTAAGGAGGCAGTCTTAACTTCCAGTTCAATGGAATCGCTGATGAATCTCCTAGTGGAAGCATTCTTCCCGCTGGGACTAAGACCTCTGGGCAAGCAGAGCACAAAGTCATGGTAACAAAAAAATATTTTGCTAATAGGTCACTATGGGTAATTGTGAATTGTACCACTCTCATTTCTACTTCTTAATTCCTGCACTTGTGAATCCTGATTATAGAAAAAAGAAACAAAACACCATTTACTGAATGCTGATTCAGAGCGTGTTTAGCCTTCTGGAGAACTTGGTCAAGTGGTATTGTCACCTAACTGACACTGTAACCAAACCTTCAAAAGGCCAAACCACCATTCTATTAAGGCAGCTATTTTAGGATGACGGGTGACATGGTAAGACTAGTGAATTCCGTGAGCATAAGCCCATTGCCACACTTCTTTTGCTGTGAATTTCTTGATCAGAAGCAATGCTGTATGGTATATCATTACAGTGGAAAGGCATTCTGTAAGTCTACAGGTAGTAGTTTTGCCAAAATCATTGCCTGCAAGTTAGGAAAATCTATATATAGAGTATCTATTCCAGTAAGGACAAAATGTGGACACTTTCATAATGAAAGTGATTCAATGAAATCAACCTGGCATCAGGTAGCTGGCTGGTCTCCCCAGGAAATGTTACCATCTTGTCTCTTAACTGTTACTTAAGTGTCACAATTGTTGAAGCATTTCATGAAAACTATTGTCAAATATTAATGTAAGTTTAACTGAAAAAAAGTACAAAAGTAGTACATATTCATATTCTTGATATCTTCTGTGAAAATGTTGATAAAAAATTTTATGGTGTTAATCTATTGTACTGACCTTTAAACCCAAGCCATGTCTGACCTATTACAAGTTAAATATATGGCCTGCTTTATAGTCAACTATTCTGATCACTTACAGAAAAAAACAACTGCTACTATCACAGCCACAATGTATCAAATATAATAAAAGTGTTTAATAATTAGAGACAAAAGAGGTCAAGATCAAAAGAGAGGTTCACTATTGACTATCAGATAAAATGGTATGTTTTTCTCCATCTGAATTAGGATTCTCTGGAGAAACAGAGCCAATCCAATACACATACACAAACACACACACAAACAAATACAGAAAGAGAGGTTTATTATGGGAATTTGCTCACGTGATTTTGGAAGCCAAGAAGTCCCAAGATGTGCAAGCTGGAGAAGCAGGAAAGCCAGTGATATAAGACGTCTGAGTCCAAAGGCCTGCGAACCAGGAGTGCTGATGTCCAATGGCAGGAGATGATACATGCCCCAACTCAGTGAGCAAATGTGCTATTGCTAAGCCTTTTGTTTTATTTTTGCTTCAGCTCTCCGCTTTAGGGTAGTGCCTATTAGCCAGAACATCTGTAAACCAGGCCCTAGTCTTCTCCAGTCAGGTGATCATCGGGAATTCTTCATGAGGCTACCTGTACAGGCTGGGAGAGAGAAGCCAGAGTAGGAAGAGCAGAGGACAGGGGCATTTGGGCCACTTCTTCCTGTAACTGACTTGTGTCTTCGTGGCCTGCTAGGCCAGATCACAATTATGCCATTTCCATTTGATGATGAAGTGTTATTTCACAAACCAACTTGATGGGTCAAATAACACCCAGTTCACAGAACATCTTTTAAATATTTACAAATAACAAAGGCAATTTCTGATAATAAAGTGTACATATTCACTATAAAAAATTATAAAACGATTTTGAAAATGTTAAGAAACAACAAAAATATCCACTAATCTCACCAAATGGAGATAGTATTAATAAGCTAAAATTGTTGTCATTTTGAGCATGTCTTTGAAATCAAATACAATATATATAACAAAACATGTATGATGTGAGTGTATTTGAGTCATATAGTTGTAGCCTGCTTTCTTTCTTAGCATTGTATGATGACTGATTTTCCATATTCTTTATTTTAGAACATGATTTTTAATAGTTTCACTCTACTTATGATTTACCATAATTTATTTAATCAATTTTTATTTGACATATTTCAATATAATAAGTATCACTTAAGAGATGTAATTGTACTATATTAATTCATCTGCATTATTGGATTCAAGTTAGCATTTTACTTACTCCTAGAATTTCCATGAAATAATCTGTTCTAATTACACTCTTCCCAGAAGTGTATAACATTTATTACTTTCCAAAATCCTTGTCGTCATAACCTATTTGTTTTTTAATGGTTATCAATTTGGTAGGTGGAAAATGCTATCTTTTTAACTTTCATTTTGATTACAAGTAAGTTTCCAGTACTTTAATATTTCTTGATTATAAATAGTTCTACTTTGATAATACAGTAATTCATGTACTTTGCTTCTTTTTTATTAGGCTCTGTTTCTCTAGCATTGAATTCTATGGGGATTTAATTTTTCTATTTTCCATTTAGTAACATTTTGCTTTTCAGACCTTACAGAGATGTTCCTTTAAAAAAAAAATTGACTCTTGATAAATACAAGGGTATTACATTAAATTCTTCTGCATTAGACGTATTTCTACATTCACAGTTTTAGGTAATCTAACTTTATATATTAAAAAAATAACTTAGAAAATTGGAAAGAATTAATAACCAAATATTTGAAAACAAAAATAAAAGAAAATACGGTGTGGTGGCCCATGTCTATAATCCCAGCACTTTGGGAGGCCAAAGTGAGAGAACGGCTTGAGGTCAGGGGTTTGAGACCACCCTGAACAACATGGTAAGACCCATCTCTGTAAAACATTTTTAAAAATTAGCTAAGTGTGGTAGCACACACCTGTAGTCCCAGCTACTAGGGAGGCTGAGGCAGGAGGATCACGTGAGCTCAGGAGTTTAAAGCAGCAGTGAGCTGTGATTGCATCACTTCACCCCAGACAGAGCAAGATCTTGTCTCTGAAAAAAAAATTAAAATAATGTTGCTCAAATATTTGCCCCAAGAATGTACCTATTGAATTAATAGACCAAGAAAACACAGGCATGGCATTTGAGGGGCCATTTCACTGGCTGGATTGCATATACTGGAGAAATTAGTGGTTGGTTTTTAGCTTCTGTCTCAAGATCCATTTGTTTCTTGGAATGTGTTTCCTAAAAACAAGCCAGGTGCAGTGGCTCATGCCTGTAATCCCACCACTTTTGGAGGCCAAGTCAGACAGATCATGAGGTCAAGAGATCGAGACCATCCTGGCCAACGTGATGAAACTCCTTCTGTACTAAAAATACAAAAGTTAGCTGGGCATGGGGGGCATGTGCCTGTAGTCCCAGCTACTTGGGAGGCTGAGGCAGAAGAATCTCTTGAACCAGGGAGGCGGAGGGTGCAGTGAGCCAAGATTGCACCACTGCACTACAGCTTGGCAACAGAGCAAGACTCTGTCTCAAAAAAAAAAAAAAGAGCAAAACAAACAGGTTTCTTCTGATATTTAAGATTTGGAAACTTCTCCTTCAGAAGGTTCTCATGTCTTTATTTTACATTACACTTTAGTATATAATGTATTGACTTAGTTATTTAATGTATTGACTTAGTTAGTTATTGACTTAGTCTTTATTCTACATGTACATTTTGTTTTATCAGATTGTACTGTAAATCACCACAAAACATTTCTGGAAGTAGTGATTCAATTATTAAAGAATGTGTTGTAGTTACTTATTACAAGTCGCAGGAGCCAAAATGGCATGGGTTTAAACTGCTTGCCTATCACATCAGAGAAAGCAGTTTCAACAAAAAGCTAAAGTATAGTTAAAGTATGCAGTTTTATAAAACTTTTACCATGTCACAAATGCACATTTTAGTCAGTACTAAGGTACTAAGCAGCACATTGAGCTTATTTCTGGCATACCTTATATATACTCACTGTATGAATCAAGCATAAGTTATGTAAATAGATGTTAAATCTTAGGTTCTATGTTGTTCGTTTTATGAGTATTTTATTTCATTGTTAGTATGCTTATTTATTTTGAGTTAAGGAAGTTGCATATTACACTATAATTGAGGTTAGGGTTAGTCCGGTAGATACTATCTCACTAAACCTCTGTCATTATAGCACAGTTCATTATCTTTGAACTAAAGGCTACATCCTGTACAACATAAAATCAAATTCCACTATAAATTTATCGAAAGTGCTTTAGATAAGAAATGACATATGGCTTTTTCTTTAGAATTTAATTGTCCTTTTGACCATATGAAGCATTTTTGTCAGGCATCTCAAATTCCAGGTTTTTATATGGCAAGAGTTTTTGTTTCACTATGACTTCGAAGGAAGTGAAAAAGTTAAGTGAAATATGTATAACCTAAATGTATGATCATTTAATTAAAAATGTTGATAAGTTACATTAATCATTAGCATATTATTTATTTGATCAACAAGTGTTACCAGTGGAGGATGTCTAGGTTCCTGGCATTTTGAATAAAGACTTGGACAAAATGCACAAACAAAGCAACGAAGGAAGAACACAGGTTTATTGAAACGGAAGTTCACCCCACTGAGTGGGAGCAGGATTGAGCAAGCTGATGGAGACCACTGGTTACAGAATTTTCTGGGGTTTCCATACCCTCTAGATCTGAGGTTTCCCATTGGTTACTCTGTTTACACCTTATGTAAATGAAGTAGTGGTCCACAACCAGTCTGATTGGTTGCGGAAGGGGACCAGTCAGAGGTACTTTTTCATTTTTCATCTGCCAGGTAGAAAAGGGGCAGGTTGCAAAGGGAGTATAGCCTCGATCCTTCTGTTACCTGGGCGAAAAAACTTGGGGTTTTCCTTTAGATTTTATTTTAGGAAGTTAGTGTGAATTGGCTTTAGGTTTCCTCCCTCCAGACCCTGCCTCACGAGCAGTTATGAAAACTTGACCTAGACAAGATTTCTCATTAGAGTGTTATTTGGGAAAAAAGGTGGAATGAATGGTTAGATATAAGTAAATACTCCAAATTTTTCTTACAAAGCTTGTTTTAGACAGAGTGTGGCTTCTTTTTAGACGGAACATGGACCTGAAAATTAATGATAATGATGATAATAAAAATTAACATAAAGATAATATCTGTTATTTATACATACATTATGTATCAATTTACTATCTAGTTGAATAACCTTTAAATTATATAATATAATTGTCAACATAAAGCTATAGAAATAAACATCTTTATTTTAGAGATGAGGAAACCTAGACACAAAAATATTAATTACTCTGGCCACAATCAAAGGGCTGAAAATGGACAAAAACAAGACAACCCAAAGTATTCTCTTCAGAGGCAACACTACTAACCCCTATAAAATAGATAGTGTTGGCTGCAAAAATATATAATGTCTCACTGGCAATAAGTCTGATTTACATGGAGATTGGCATCACAATTGATGTCACAATATGACTGCAGACACTTGTAGGCAAATCCCCAAAGAATTTGAAACACTGTCATTGCATAGGGACACAACTGTTGTTCTAATTTCAATGAGAATTAGAAATGAACCTCTGCTCAAGGGCAAAAAAGAAAGCAAAAAAATACTAAGTAAAAAGAAGCAAGCAAACACAACACAGTACAGCATAACACAAAACAAAACCCTGAAGCTGGGATGAGTATTTAATCAGTTAAAATTAGTTAAATTTTCTTTACAGTTGTAGAAGCAGTTACATTTCCCTGATGTGCCACAACAGCTACTTGGGTACTAAAATCTAATGAGGAGGTAAAACGCTTAGATCTAAATGCTCTGTTAAATATATATACTGAGCTCTTATTTTGTGCCAGACATTATGCTAGAAAATGTTAACATAAGATGCCAGCAAGACACAAGAAATATAGAGTTTAGTGATATGAATTATGCCTATTAGGAGTAAATTTGAAGTTTGTCAAAACCTAGTGTAACAGAAATATTTACTGCTCACCAAAGAGCCCTGTGCTTCAGAATTATTTTCTAGTCCTTTCACAGGTATGTATGGCTTTGTTCTGGCCCAAGAGCTGTGAGCAGAAATGGCACCTATCACCTTTGCCTCAAAGTATGTAACACCAAAGTATGTGACCCTCCACCTCTTTTTTCCCTTGCTGTGGATCTTGGAGACACATGCTGAGATGACTGATTCACAACACCAACTGCTGACTGGAGAGCCAACCATCTTGTGCCACGCTATGCAGGAAAATTTTCCAAGGCAATGAAGTGCAGAGGTAAACTTGTGACAACATTGTCTAGTCCATTCTGAATAACACACCTGGCTCTTCTTTCTTCAAAAAGGACATTGTCAAGCAAGCCCTTTCAAGCCTGTCAGCAGTTAACAGTGATGCTCCTGATGAACACAGGAATAACAAACGTCTTCACTTACGGGTTTTTGCTGTTTCAGGAATTTCCTGTATTTCCTTGAGATGTTGCTCTGGAGGTTTCCAGGTGTGGTACCACATTGTGAAGCTCCTAATCATGGGGTCAAGAAGATCAACTTACAGAGAGACTTTAGATCCTACATCATTTTGACAGATATATATGTAATTTGGTACCTTTTTGCAAGGGGAGGAAATAAAAGAGAGAAAAAGCTAAATGACATCCTCTGGCCTGGCACTGTCCAATGTAAATCATGTAGGTCATTTTAAGTTTTCTAGCATCTGCATGAAAAAAGTAAAAAATAAAGTTAATTTGAATAATTTATTTAGCCCAATGCATCCAACCATGGTTATTTTAATATGTAGTCAATGAAAAACTTGGTTAATTTCACAAGAAGTCTTTGCGATCTGGTGTGGATTTTAATCTTCAAATAAATCATAATTTGGAAAAGCCACATTTCAAGTGCTCAACAACCACATGATTCGTATTCCACAGTGAGGTCTAGATAAACAGACCTCAAATAAAGTACTGGTCTGATGATGGAGGATAAATAGACCTCAAATAAAGGCCTCAAAATAAAGTACTGACTGGTGACTGAGAGGAGTATGGAGTTAAGTAACATTAAAGAAGTATAATTGGGAATACTGTACTTGATGATTGATTGCATGGGGGGAAAGGAGAAGGAAGGAGGGGCTTGGCAATTGTGGGTTCCTACTTCTGACTTAAGCAACTGACTTGTCAATAAGGCTGTTTAGAGAGAGACTGACACGGGCTTTGCTCACTTAAAATTGAGACAGCAATTTTTGATCACTGGAATTGCTAGTACAGTACAAGGAAAATAACCCACGGTTCATCCCATGGTTCTATTATGGCAATATTTTACACAAATGCCAGATTATAGTGATCTAACAATTGCTTTTTAAGAAAAATATTGTTTATATAACAGAACTACACATGGATTAGCAAGTCTTTAATACTGTTACAGGAAGAGACACCAACAGCTAATTCAATAACTTTAGATTTGCAGTGCATAATATTTACAAGCTACTACGTGCTTCTTTATATCTTTCTTCTCTAAAAATACACACTAGGCTTTATTGCCACATGTGCAACAGTGAACATTTTTGCAGTTTTATACTTATGTGCTTGTCTTTGGTTCTGGAAGCAATATTCCAAGTAATGCTACCTGGGCCTGAGACCTTTCCCTGGCAGGGTCTATCTGATGAAGGTATGATCAGATCTTAAAATCCAAAAGACTCAGCTTTCAGCTTTGATCAAATCACATCATTAACTGCAAGAGGTAGGATACCAGAGGTAACCAAGAACAAAATTTGTAGAAATTCAAACATTTCATAAGCTGCTGGCAGGTACTGGTAACCCACAGATGATAACTATGATGAAAAAATAAAATAATTAACATGGAAGGTCACAAATGTGCTGTTTTTATTGCTCTTTAGTTACTATGTCAAAGGAATATTCTTAAAGTTGTTTGCAATACATAGAGGTATTATTATATTTGATTATGGGTCAAGTCTATTTAATTTGACCTTGGTATATCTTCAGAGAAACATTGCTGTCACTTTAACCAGCACATTCAGTCATCTTTAATAAGTTATTTGCAGAAATGCTGCTGCAGATTACTACAGATGCCCTAAATTAGAGGAAAAAATTGTCAGTATTCTTTTACTCATAAAGTCCATTTTCAACATCAGTTGTCAGTTTGATTCTATTTTTTCATGAAGGATTACAAGATTGTTTTGACCTCTTCAGTCACTGTTCTGCTTTTTTATTCATTAGTATTTTATACCTTCAAGAATGAGTTGTTAGAGTGGAATTGGACCAACATGGAGTCCCACAACTTTGAGCTTATAGGACAAAGGCATGCAAAATGCATGTCTGGAGGAGAAAAATGAATCTTTTCTAGTCACTCTAAGTGTTGAAGAGGTTCCATCTAGCATTTATACAACCTTACGTAATATAAAGAAAGCTTTGTTTTGATCACAGGTCCTTTTGTGGATGAAAACAACTGTTAGCTGGTGGTATGACAAATTGGCTTGTCCTGGGCCTTTGAGCTCAGAGCTGGTATTCCTCCTGGGTTCTGGTTGGTGTTTGGTACAGAATTTCCTTACTTGTGCTTTGAAGTACTCTAGAGTGCAGTTGGCCCAAGACTTGTTTTTTCCCTCAGACACTAACAGCTGTTGAAAACCAGCTTATTATCTTCCCATATACTATGACCCCAACTTAACAAAAATCATCCTCTAAAAATAGAAAAAAATTTAGAAAAAAACCTTTTGATTACAAGGAGTTTCAGGTTACGAATTTGTAAGATGAAAAGGCAGTGATTATTCAAAACTTCAGATATTCAGTAGCCTACACATGTCTAAGCGTTGATCACATGTATATCCACATTTCATATTAATTATTTGAAACTGTTTCTCAGATTAGTAATATTTCATTATTACTTCTATCAAAAATATATATGCTATCCAGTTAAATATGAACCTTTCTGATTATTTATTTTTAAAATTCCAATTAAACTAAGATATGAACCTGAAATCTTTTTACCATGATCATGTGTGGCTTACAATTTATGTATTAACAAATTTAAAATTATTTTTAGTATCTTTAAGTTTATCTTACTTTCTGCCTTTTCACCTGCTAAATACTGTTCTGATTTTTTTTTTTTTTGACCGATTCTGACCTTGTTTCCTAGGTTAATTGAGACATACATAGACAGTTGTCATTTAATCATTTCATTCTTGATTTTATCTATTTCCATAGGGCCATTTCCTTGTATGAAACAGTCCATATCACTCTCAAAATCTTCAAAAAAACCCTGTGCTGCATCAAAGTACTATTATAATATTAAACTCTGAAAAATATGCTTTTATAAGAGATCATGTATTTGGCTTTAGCTTTTCATTTTGTTTGGTATACAAATATACAACATTTTTCCTTTATCCCTAAAAAAAAATATTGACATAAAAGGCAGCTGGTGTTTCTTTGTTGAGTCTGAATCATATAAAATACGAGTGTGCAATTAAATATTTTGGAGACTATACTAACAGCTAAAACACAGAGATTTCTAGTAATCCAAATAATAAACCTGAGTTCAAAATGGAAAAGCCACTTTAAGAATAAAACTGTCTATAAATTGATGAAGTATGAAAAATAACAACACACAAGAAAAACTTATCATAATGCCTCAATTACATTAGTTATGTTAAACTCTTCAAGTTGGAAAATTTAAAACAGAAGACTAAGGTTTATTACAATTCCCATCTGTATTTTCGATTCCATTTTTCTTCTCTGAGATTTGTGAACTTTTCTAAATTCAGTTTATATAAAAAGCATTGCTTTTTTAAAATATGGAAGAAATACATGGTGTGATTCTCTTAAATTGTGGATAGAAATGTAATGGTTATGAGTTTGATGCTATAGAAAATATAACAAAATATAGAACATTTCATTATAGAATTATCTTGAATTAGTGTGGCTATACATCTCCCTGTTATGGAAAGGAGACAATTTTCAATGACAAAATTTTGAAAAGGCTTACATTTATCAATAAAAATAACAAATGAGGTGAATCCAAATGTAAATGTAGAAATTAATTATTGTCTATTAACATTATTATGAGGTAACTATCAAATAATTATGGATTTAAAACAGGTGAACAAAAGGAAGTCCAGTTAGAAGTTTTTGATATTTGAGAGGCAATCAATGTCTTCCCAGTCTTACGACTACTCACAAAATAAAAAGAGAAAAAGAAAGAAAAAAGATCATTAGAATTTTATTAACTGTAGGAATACATGTTATGAAAAAAATGCATATATTTTGAATTTTTAATTCAATTGTTAAGATTTAATTTTATTAGTCCTAATCTGTATTGCATGCTGGCTTTCTAAAGATTAGCTGTTAAATTGTTCTAATTTTGATATATTTTGTTTCATCTCTTATTGCTTTAGGCAGAATTATATTTAGTGTTTAGTACAGTTTCATTGATTATACTATACAGTAATTGAATTGAAGAAAACCACCAATTTCTGAAGGAAATAAATTTAAATGCAGGAAGACCTAGAAACTAGAAAAACAAAGTGTGCTGGATTTTTTTACAGTTTAGAAGTAAGGTTTTAAGTATTCATTTCTTTTGGTACATGTAAAATGAATGTAACAAGTTTTATTGTGAACCTAACAATTAGTGTTATGTAAAAATAATAACACTTAAAAAATGTGTATAAGTATATGGAATCAGTATGGCGTTAGCTGTAGCAAAATTGTTCCATAAATTTTATAATGCATAGTTCCTGGGGAAAGTCAATTCCTTAGTTTTATAAAATGAAGTACGTCATAAATCACATAAATTACCATTGGGTATTTAGCATATTTGGATACATTTTCAAAATTCTTTATTTCAGAATAACCAACTGAAGGACATAACTGCTACTTTTTGGCAAAATATAGCAGAAATAAAATTTCTATACTCAATAAAGATTTCTGAGATAAATTCCAATATTAAGGTAATTATCCACACTTAAGTTCATATATTATGACTATATGTTACCAAGCAAAATTTATCTATTAGTTAATTCAAAGTAGAGTTTTATATTTAATTTTAAATATTTGAAGTTCCATGATAACTCATGTCATACGTGTGCAGAAGAATGGCAACTTTTAAAAGAATCATCATAAATCTTAAAGTAAAATTTAAATATAATTTTGTTGAATTGTTAATATGTGTTCTATTCGTTTTAAAAGAAAATAGTCCTAATAAAATAAATCTCTACCTTTACTCTTAAATGTCATTTCATTTAAGCTGAGGAACCAATAAATATACACACTTACCAAGTTTAAAGAACCTAGCCTAAGTTTAAAATAATTATAATTGTGAACCCTACAAGAGCTAAGGAGCTTACCTTTTCACATAATCAACCTCTTTATAAGGTGTTACTTGATATTGAAATCTTTCATGAAACATTGGCATCGATATACCTTTTCTTCAGGAAAACTCAAGTATATTGTGAATGTAGGATAAATACTATGTAATGTATGGTTTTAAATGATGTTTATATGGAAATTTTATAATAAATTTTATAATTTTTACCATTCTTCTTGATATCATTAGGTAAAAAGGCATCTTTTCAATGTTGAATTTTATGGATGTGAACACTGAAGTAGCTATTATAGGAAATGCTAGAGATTTTTTTTTCCTGTTGTTATTACATTTTCAAATTTTCTCTATAACCTACAACATAAAATTCAGTATTCTATCTTATTCCAAGTAATATAATAAATGAAAATTTAAAAATCTTTATATAAAAATTAATAGATATTTAGAAATCCAGAGAAAATTGAAGTCATATTTAATTCTGGAATTCACCAAGACCTCCTTTTTAGTCCTTCATTTTTTCTTTCCAAATATTTTCCTTATATTGTGTTTTCTGTAAGAAAACTGGACCTCATAATTTTTGCTGATATTAAATGTTTTCTGTCTTCAGTTAAAAAGACCTTTCTTGCTAGCTTTGTTTTCATTGCATGCCTTCAGAATGACTTCCTCCTTTTCTAACCTTTCCTAAATTTTTCTTCCCAGGTTCCTGGCCCCACAGTTCCAGAGGCTGACTGACTGGGGCAGGTTGTAGAGAAAGTTCTGGACATGTTGTTAACATCTGACACAGTGAGTGAGAAAAAAATCCAGCACAGTCACTGGGCAGGTTTAAGAAGTGGCAGCTCCTGGAGATGAAAGGTTTGTGTGGGCTTGTTTCTAGTTACCTGCAACACACTGGTTAAATTCAAATCCAATCATTTAGTAATTGCTTAGCTTCCTCTAAACCATTGTAATGCAAACCAAAAGGACCATTGTGGATGTTTTGTACTGATGTCTGCAGATCATGTGTTATTTTAGTCTGTCTTGTCTGACATTTTCCACAATGCTTTTGGTTGACAGCATTATATTATGTAAATATTTCTGGTTAGGTTTATTGAGGTGGTTGCCTAAATCTCACTTTAAATAAAGCCTTTAATGCTTTCACCCAGAATCCATAGAGAACCTACATGAGTTGGGGAAGTTTGGGGTTGCTCTTTGTACTTTAACTTTTAATATTAAAGCACATATTGAAACCATAAACACAATGAAAATACAAAAAATATTCCAATGATATTGGAGGACTATAACTCCCCCACCTCTTTTTATTCTTAAAGAGCCAAGGGCATGGGGAGTGGCAGGAAGAAATATTCTTAAGATCTAAGTCCTGGACGCCATCCTGCGAGTGCTTAAAACCCCTAGAAACGTGCAACCTGAACATCACCCCCTTTCGAAGTCTAAAACAATATTAGATTCCCAAAATGTCGGTAAAGAAAATCTTACCGTCAAAGGCTTGCAGCAGGTTTCAGCTCAGACCCAGACTGAAAAGCTGAGCAGCTGGTGAACAAAAGTTTTAGTTTTTTTTTTTTTTTTTTTTTTTTTTTATTTTATATTATCTTCTTCTCTTGTAATACACGCTTTTATTTATTTAAGGAAATATGCTAAAATATGCTTATATATTATTTTAAACGAAGTCTGCAAAACTAATTTCCCTCAAAATAGAGCTCAATTTCCGTTAAAGAAAGCAGCGCTTACAAATCTCAGAATTCCTGATCAACCCCCACTCCACCCCACCTCTAAGCAATAGAAAACAATTCGATCTTTCACACGAATATTATTTCGAAGCCACCATTCTGCAGCGTGACTTAAAAGAAAAGAAGATAGTCAGGCTTAAACAGTGGGGCTGGAAGAAGAGGGGAAATGTTCTGCTTTGGGGACACCTCTCAAAGATTAATCAATACTTTTTCCTAATTCAAACCAGATGTCTAGCCCAGTTTGCTGTACCCATTAATCCCATTAACAACTTCAAAGACCTGGTCATCATCCTCTGGACACCTGAGACAATGAAAATAACAGGGCGACACTGCTGGTGGTGCATTCGGGGCCCCGGGCGAAATAGGTGACTACAGATATTCTCCTGATGCGACACGTCCCAGATGGGACATGACTATTCCTTCTGCTCATTACAGCACCATTCACTTGTGTATAAACGACTGTGCCCCAGCGAATCTTGTCGCCCACCAAGCAAGTGGCAGTATCAAAGTCCTGCCCTTGCTCTCGCATGCTTACTGGAGGCAAGTTATCGAGTTTATTTTCAGGGATGCAAAGATGTAACCAAGTGCCCAAGCTTAGTGAATTCTTAGAGCTATCGAAATTAAAGATTTCTCAGTAAATGGAGCCATGGTGGTAAGAGATAGGATTAGTGGATTTATTTTTGAGCAGAAGAGAGTGGATTTCTGGAGGGAACTGAAGAGCCCTGGGCTAGCTCCTGAGGGAAAAAGCAAGAAATGTGCGTGCAATCTACACATCTCATGTGACCGGGACAAAATTGCTTGGAAATAATTCTTGACCCACGAAAATTTCTTCTTGGTGGACAAGTGGCTAGGAAATTAAGCGAGACCAGGAAAAAGGGGGGAGGGAGACCCCACCGGGCATCGCACGTGAGGATGCCAGGGAGCAGGCATCTGCAACCCTCTCAGACTCACGCTTTCCTCCCACTTACCCCACCAGGTGTTCCTTCTTTCCACACTGAGAACCACACTTTCCAGGCCATGGTGCACATCCCCGAAACCTCAGACCTGGCGTCCCAACCCATTAACCACCCACCCACAGAAACTAGCTGCGAAAACCTAGGCGCACTGCGGCGCCCAGGGCACGGGAAGAAGCGAAGTTTGAAAAACTTCGAGAGTGCGCCAAACTAGCTCTGATCTTTTCCCTTAACCTTATCACTTCTTTCGTGTTCCTCAAAGGCTAGGCGTAATCCCTAGCTTTTCTGCAGGTGACACTTCCCAAATGACACTGAAAAATTACGTTTTCCCAAGAGAAAAGTTAGTAGGTAGGAAATAGGGTGCTCGCTTGGCGCTGGTGCGCGCCGCGCCCTGGCCTCCAGAGTCTGGAGGGTAGAGCCGCTGCCCTCCTGGGCGGGATTTAGACGCTGGCGCGCCGCTTGTAGTCCTGGTAGCTGGCAGGGCTAGGCGGGCGTGGACGCTCTGCGTCTGTCCAGCCGGCGATAGGAAGTGGAACTGGGAGCGCGCGCGTGGCGCAGACTGAGCGGGAGTTTTGGAGGGAGTTTGCATGTGGTCAACTCTGGGCTCCTAAGCCAGCCCCCAGCTCACGTTACAGTCTATTTATAACCTCGCAGAGCCATTTCCCCCTGAAGGCAGTTCCCTGGGACCACCTTCTTTTGGCTTCAACCTCTCCCACTCTTGACATCTGAGTAGCTCAGGGAAGCTCTTCCAGGTCCGACTGTTCATATGTAAAGGAGACTGGCCGCTAGGGCTCAGGACCGGGATTATCCGAGGTCCGCAGAAGTGCACGGCTATTGCTTTGAGAGGGGGAAAAAGCATCACACGGTTTCCAGTGAAAAGTGACAGAGGGTGGTGGCCTTTGGAACCGTCGTGAAGTCTTCTGCGTGGAACCCGAAACTTGCATGCTATGGAACACCCGCTCTTTGGCTGCCTGCGCAGCCCTCACGCCACGGCGCAAGGCTTGCACCCGTTCTCCCAATCCTCTCTCGCCCTCCATGGAAGATCTGACCATATGTCTTACCCCGAGCTCTCTACTTCTTCCTCATCTTGCATAATCGCGGGATACCCCAACGAAGAGGGCATGTTTGCCAGCCAGCATCACAGGGGTCACCACCACCACCACCATCACCACCATCACCACCATCAGCAGCAGCAGCACCAGGCTCTGCAAACCAACTGGCACCTCCCGCAGATGTCCTCCCCACCGAGTGCGGCTCGGCACAGCCTCTGCCTCCAGCCCGACTCCGGAGGACCCCCAGAGTTAGGGAGCAGCCCGCCTGTCCTGTGTTCCAACTCTTCCAGCTTGGGCTCCAGCACCCCGACCGGGGCCTCGTGCGCGCCGGGGGACTACGGTCGCCAGGCACTGTCACCTGCGGAGGCGGAGAAGCGAAGCGGTGGCAAGAGGAAAAGCGACAGCTCAGGTAAGAGAGCGCCAGGCACCCTCGAGAGTGCGCGCCGGCCTGGAAAGGGGGCGGGGAGATGCCAGGGAAGAGTCTGGCACTGGAGGGTGGCGGCGGGGAAGATGGGAATGTGTTAAATTCGGCGGTGAATCTTTGGTCCTGTTATTTGGGGACACGTGTTTATCCGAGAGCAACACAGCTAGCAGCTCTAAGCTCTCCAGGGTTCTAAACTAGTTTACCAGAAGGTTGATAAAAAAGGACAAGTGGCTGTGAAATCGATTGCGAAGCGTGACCTTCCATCCCAGCGCTGGGGAGGGAGGGGCGTGTGCCCAGGGATGCGGCGTCCGTTGGGCAGGCGTGCCGGCGGGTGCCGCTTCTTGACTTTTCTCTTGCAAGTTCCCGACTCTGAGTGGCTCGATTTTTCCCATCGTTAACTGGATTTCCAAATTATTGCACAATATTTGGAACTTGCAATGGAACTTGGCAGAGCGCATGAGAAAAAAAAAGTTTTAGTTTAAAAAAAAAAAATTCTTGTTTGAGAGTTCTTTAAATAGCACCCTATTTCAAATGGTAAAAATTTCTCCCTCTTGGGGAAGAAGACATTATCTAGGAATTCAGATTTTAAGGAATGTGTCAGAGAATTGTAAATAAATACATGCTCACGCTGGAAGAAAGACGAACCTTAATATAGTACACGTTCGTGTGGTGTAAGTTAATCACAGAATCTAAATTTCAAGAGTGGAAAATAAATCCTTCTACCAAGTGGGTTTTAGCAGCGGCAAATACTGGGAAGCGAACAGCAACTCGGGTAGTGTTAGTTAGCTACGTGCCTGAAGGTGGTATGCAAGGGTGCGCGCAGGAGGCGCTGATTTCAGTGGGGATAATTTGAGCAGCGACGCAAAAAGGGAACCTTCCTGACCTCTGGTGCTTGAAGGGACAACTTGCCGAGTAAATTGTAGCAATTCAGAGAAACTAAAAGTTTTCCAGGCAACTTTTCAAAGCTCTTACCTACTTCTATTATCATAAAATTGTTAAAAGATACTTTAAAATTGAGAGACTTGTGAGTTTTCTTTCGTGGCTATGGTGCAGACTGGCTTCCATCTTTTTGGAAGGTGTCATTTGTTTAATCTAATATTTGTATATTTTTCCTCCTCTGCGGAACTGGGTTAATAATAGTCCTAGTAGGTAATCCCATATATTGGTTTGAAGGAATGTTTATCCTTTATAAAGCTTTAGGTGAGATGTCACGTAAATGAAAATGATTGACCACATGTTTAATATTCCTCTCCCCTTCGCAGCAATATCAGTCGTTCTTCAGCGTTAGTATGGGATAGATTCTTCTGTCAGAGTTTCAAAAACTAACTTTTATTTTCCAAGGTCAGGGGGTGAACTTTTAATGTTCCATCACAAATTAGTTTTTATAAGAAAGTTAGCAGTGGTGTCACTGATATTTACTGTATTTTCCTAACTATAAGTGAAACTCCCTTTAGATAGTGAAAGGTTAATCGTTGTAAGAAGGTTTCAATTTTTATTAGAAAAACCATCGATTTTAGAATGCAGTGACAATTTTATAAACTGAACATTCGATATCAGTGTAACTTTTGAAAGAGATCCCAGTTCAGGCTGATGAGAGTACTCTTGCAATTCCCATAAGCGCTTACTGTTCATTTTATTTTTCTGCAATGAGAAACCTACGTGATAGCCTTATGCTTCCAGAACTGAGCCATTGCCCCTAAGTTTTTTAGGGAAAACTGAATTTTCATACAAGCACATGTCATTTTGTTTGGGGGAAACCAAGAAAGTGGAATTCAATAACTGATTCCCTTAATTTATTTTAATAAAACATATTTTTTTAAAAAAATGGAGTAATTTAACAACACTTATTTATCTCTTCCCCCAACTGTGTGGGAAATAGCCATTTAATAAAGTTAAGTTCATTTCTACATGTTGAAGCGGATAATGAGGGTAATGGAAAAACAAACAAATATAAGTGTTTGTGTCAGCTGAATAAATTATGAATAAATTAAAACTTGAGTGGAAAGTACAATTAGTCATCACCAAGGATAAAAATGCTGGGTACTTAGAATGTGCTTTTCTTTCCTTTGGTATTGTGATGCTATATTGATTAAAAAGAAATATCACAATATTTTCTGTTTAAAGCTATGTGTACTTATTGAAAATAAAATTTTATTTGCTAATTTCAGCTTGAGGTAATTAATATTTGTCAGATATTGAGATAGATTTAAATTAAATATATATTTCTCTTTAATGATTGCATTAGGTTTTCTATAAGTAAAGTTGAAAATGATTATGATCCTGATATGCTATTAATACATATATCTCTCATTGCTTATAGCACATTTTAGTATTTCAGTGTTTCTAAAAAATAAAATTGAAGTGAGCTCTGAACTGAAATTTAAACTTGTGTTAGATAAAAATCTCATCCTATATAGTGAGACAATTTGCATGTTGTTAGGTAGTTTATAATTACTTTGTATTAATAGTTGAAAGAAAATTTAGTACATAAATCCAGGGTTAAGTCAGGACCATAATTCTGTATCCCTGCATCTAATAGCTAGACTGTATGTGTCTGTGCCAATTACTGTGTTAAATTCTAAAAGAATTTTAAGCACCAGAAAATATTGAAAAGCAGCTTTAATATTTATAAACCTTACAATTTTATTCATAGTAACGATTTAAGACTGTAATATGTAAGCTTCTCTAGCATATATTCTTATGCATTTTCCCTCCACAAATGTACATGGACACACACATATACAAACTCTAGAAGCTTCATGTTTTGGAAGCAAATTTTTATGGATTTTAGGCTTCCTTTACAGTTTGTTGACAATTGAAAATAACCAAATTTAATAGAAAAGCACACTGTTATATTTTATATGTGTTAAACATTTTTGTAACTTTGAACCTGCTACGCTTTCCATCATTATTAGCAAAGCCAACATCTGCCACGTCTTCAAAGGGACTCTTAAAAATCAAAACTTTACAACTGTGCTGAAAAAAAAATCACTACAAAGCAGGTGATTCTGAAAAATGTCTATAAATAGTGTGAATTACTTGGCTTCAATTACATTTGATTGCTCTTTGAGCAACCTAGTAGTAGGCATAAACTGCCCACTTTTAGTTAAAGTAACTAAAGTTGATTCATTAATCTAAACTTTGCTTTTCTGCATGCATTATACATTGTACATATCTAGATATTTTCTATTCAAATTAATTTATGAATACATATTTTATAAAAAATAAAAAGTATATCAAAAAAGAAATGAGTGATTTGGGGAGGTAGACTTTACTAGGTTTTGAATCATATTAGGTTCTTGTAAAATGACAAATATTTTATTTATAGCTACTATATCATAAAGCCTTTGCTGACAAATTATATATGTCTATATGCTTGGCTATGAAGGATGACAAGCAAATATTACATTTAATAAGCTGGAAGTTAAACTCAGAGTAATATCTTACTCAACTTCATTCAGAATTATATTGTAATATTTCCAAGATATTTCAGTCATTGTGTTTTCTGAAAGGAATAAAGTAATGTTATTCATTTCTGTGTTACTGGATTGTGGCTTTTCAGCATTTGCTTTAGAGTTTAAAAAAAGTATACTGGACCTTGAAGATTATAGGGAAGTACTGAACAAATCAAATGGAGTAAGAAAACACCACTTTCATTCTTTTTCTTGGAGTGGTAGATTAATTTTAGGTGTGAACATTTAAAAATGTTAATCTTTTTGTCCATTTAAAAATGGACATAAAAAATTCTAAGTATCATCATTGACAAACATGAGTGTTCTAAAATGATTACACTCAAGTTAAAAGCAACAATTCCTTAGGAATTAACGTGTTTTATTTTTGAATGTTAACAATGAATGGAAAGAAGAATGCAAATAAAAGTAGGAATAGTTTCCACTTCTGTGTAAATTTATTTATTTATTGTTTATTTTAAAAGGAAAATCATACATGGAAGGCATGATATTGCACAAACTTTCACTGGGCTTGGAATTCCAGCACTTAGTATTTAAAATTTTAACATTTGTTTATGGTAATTATCAATGGAAACCATTACATTGACCTCTTATAAGCTGATTTTTACTAATAAACTGAAAAACAGTACTTCAATTATTAACCCATTTTCCCTCTGTGTTTGAAAACATAGATAATTGATTATAACCCTGGAATTTATAAGTTGTAATATTTATAATAAGATCTAAACATTCTAAGAACCTAATTTTAAGCAAAAATGAAATAGCAGAAAGTATCAATCCTTTCTCTTAGATTCTGGAATATTTGGGAGGTGAATTCTGTATGTAATGGAATAATTACATTTATTTTTGCACTTAAGAAATGTAAATCTATAGATGAATCAATAGCTGAATTATGTAAAACATTACCATCTATAAGCCCACTACTTAGCCTGATAATGCTGCCTTGCTTGTAAAATTTTATTCATTTAGTGTTTTTATAATGGCAGCTTAACACACAAAATCAAACGTGAAGGCTTTTTAGATTTTCATTTCAAATGAGAAAAACCAACATAGTAAAACAGTATATTTTAGTGTTGGACTATAGTTACTTCAGTAATTTATTTCTAAATTTTCAGAGCATATCTCTTTTTTCAAGCACTGCTATGAGGGTTGCAAATGTCTATGAGTGATAAATACTAAGGATGATGCAGAAATATTAGAAAATAAATTACAAGTAGGAATTTCTTAAATATTATTTTAGTTGTGGATGATTGATCTCTCCCAAATTTTCTTTATTTTTGTCACTTTTTAAAAATAAATAAAACATTTTTCGTGGGAGGATACATAAGCACATGAAGTGAGACAGCAGTACTCCCTTTGAGTGTAATCATAAACATTTCCCCCTTGATTGTACACGTAAAATGAGAAGGCTTAATTCTTAACTGGCCAGTTATGTTGTATTTCTTGGCTTACAGTGTTGGTGAATGATTTCAATGGTTAAAATCAAAAGCAAAATAAAACAAAATAAAATAAAATAAAGCACAAACTAAGGCCCAAGTCCGCAGATTGAAAATTGAACTAGATGTGATATATTTCCTATTTAGCATATTTAAGAAACAAGACACATTTTATAATCACGATTTGTGCTTTAGATATTATGTGCTTTAGATATTAATGTGGTTTACTGACATACACTTTTTGTAAAGATTGTAAATATAATGAAGCACTAACATTTTGCCTACTTATGGTGCTCTTATGTCGATTTCTTTTATTAGTGTGTTGAACTGAACCCCCAAATAGAGAAGGAATAATGGTATAAAGTTTGTTTCAAAACTCTCTGCAATACTCCTAAATCATAGTCATCCGTGAGATTCAAAATCCCATGGAGAAAACCTTGCAGAATATTTCATTTGTTTTAATGTGGTAAACATACAATGGTCAAGGTCATACAGGACTCAGCCTTCAATTTGTGTTAGAGGCAGAATTAATCTAAATCTGATGCCCTTTTAGCTAACAGTTCTTCCTATTTTTTTTACATTATTAAAATATTGGATTTTTTTTCCTCTAAAAATGTGTACTAGATAGTATTTTGTGATACAGAATAATCAGTATTGCATCTATTGATCCATTTGTGTACATTTCAGAAGTTGTTTTTATGTTTCAGCATAAGTAGTTTCATTCAAAACCTTTTGACATTATTTATTACTATATTAACAGTGAGTTACATGGTAAGTGTATGATCGAATGGGTTATTAATTTTCATGTGTGATGTGTGGGTCGTTAATATTCCTCTATATTTGAGATTTTTGATATATAATAAAGTATCTCATTATTCCCGAAGCTTTCATTTATAATGTTTTATTGTCTACAAGCAACATAATATTTTTAAATTTATACATGTTACTTGCTGTAAATTGGGTACTATATTTTTTAATATTGGTTTCCATAGTGTTATGAAAATAATTTACATGTTTTTGGTTTCTTACATCGGCATATACACAAGAATGATCAGTTAGAATCTGTATTATACCTATACATTTTTGGAAAGGGTTTGTATGAAGGAGAGAAAAAGCCTTTCAAAAATAATTCCTTGTTTTATGAGTAGAATTAAAAATTAATAAACTAGATCTTAACTTGTATGATAATATGCTATCTTATTTTTAAACTTTGCCATTTATTTAAATGTTTAATAATTCTAAAATATTTGTGTACCTTGATGACAATTCCTATGTCCTTAACATATTTGCTAGGTAATAACTCACTGTGGTAAAATCTTTAGGGTATTGATTATAGCTTTAAATTCAAAAGCTGTTATTCTTCAAAATTTCATAGAATCAATTCAATTTGAACGTTTCAAATGTATTTTTAAGTATTCTGCTGTTTGTGCTCATAAGCTTTCTTTCTAAGATGTTATAGGTATGTTTCTTAAAGCTTGTGTAGGCTTCATTGATCAAAATTATGATTATAAGCTGCTTATTTTTCATAGTTTTAATTTTTATTGTAGTCTAGTAGAGAGGACAATGGCAAGGAAAGGATAAAAGGGAGGGTGCTGAATTAACTAGGACATGGAAGCTATACTTAAAGCACATCTTAAAATATTACTTTATATATGTATATATGTAGATATATATACACATACGCATATATATATATGCATATATTACTAGAACTCCAAATTTAATTTCCTGCCAATAGTAAATCTGAATTAGAGAGGCCTTATTCAATATCATATGATTATAAATGTTCCACTTATAAAATTAAATATTAAGTTTGAAGCATATATGGTTGTGTGAAGAGTCCAGCAGGCTTCAGCTGGCAATCAATGATAGTCATAAAAGTCAAACATGCCAAGTCCCCTGCAGTTTTTATTTTCTTTTGTTTCTTTTCTTTATTTAGCTTATTATTCTCCACATACTTCAAGAGATTCCCATAATGCTACAAGAAAAAAATAAGTTTGCAGTTATCTTACGTGACTGTGGGCAAGAAAATGACTAAGGTGAAGTCATCTGTCAGGCTCCGCAAAACTTACAGGAGGGCCCAGCTTCGGTTGGCAGATGCCAGAATTTTAAAGGCCTAGAATTTTACTCTTTGAAAATATAGTGTTCAATTTTTGCCAGAAATGACACCCAAATGAAAACTTACTTTTGCAAAGTGATAGTTATCTGCAAATGCAGTGGTGAAATATATTCGGAGTCTGTTGAGGTAGCTTGTCCATTGTCTGGACTGCACAGTAAACATTGGGATGATTATTCTTAGCTACCCAAAAAACTAGCAAACTAAACTAAGGTGTATTCTTATTAACAGAAAAAAATTAAATGGACATGACTCTTATCAAATTAACCATGCATGCAAAACAAATTTCACAAATCATTGATTTAAGTTGGTAGGTAACACATGCAGTCTAGGAAAATAAATATGTGTCATCAAAAACTTAATGGGGACTTGCTTTGATTTTGTGGGACAACAGGAATTTAGCAAATAACTTTCACATTTAAAGAACTATCTAAATAGTGCTTTAGCATTCACTGTGTTGTTTGGAATCAAATGATGTCTTTTATTTAATATTTTTCAAAGGTAAAATGAAGTCTTAGTATGTTTACTGCCTTTAACGATTAAAATTTTCTCACCTGTAGGCTCTGGTAACATGAGAATTTCTTTTTCTCATTTGAAGTATAAATGGGTCTGAATTCATTAAATTAGGCAGAATAGATATAAATGATTGAGACAGATTGAAATGACAGGAAAGTTAGAGTTTAGGTATTTTTATTTAGAGGCTTGCTGCTGTCCATATTTCTAGGATTAACATCTTGTGAATGTCCACACTCAAAATTCAGAGAATTATAAATAATTTTTCCTCCAGAACTAGTCTTTGTTCCTGGAAATAGAGCTTTATAATTTATTTTTCTAGGATTCTCAGATGTTTAGGAAAATATAAAGAAGTGGCAACACTTTTGCATATTTAGCCATTAGTTGATAAATTATAAATGATTTATCCTATTTCTTAGTTATCATATTAGACAAGGAAATAAATGTCACACTCAAAGGTATAAGTGAAGAGAGTTTGATGATGGCAATTTGATGATGGGTAGAATGTAGGGAAACGACAGGAAATGATGAATCACCCAGGGTCTGTCCACAGTTGGAAAATATTAGCTCCCCTAACCTGAGGGGGCAAACACAGGGAGCTCTTCCCGGAATCCAATGAGAGTAACAGGACAGAAACCTGGAAAAGCTGGGACCTCAGATGGAGGATTGCAGCTCATGTCAAATACCATCCAGTAACCCGTCTTCATGTCTTCCAATCTCCTTTTGTTGCTTCCATTGACCAAACAGTATCTGAAGCCAGAACCCCAGGGGGCTAGGTGGATGAAATCCTAAGAGTCACCTAAAGAAGAAATGAGGCCAGTCAATGCACCAGTTGATTCTCTCTGGGAGAGAGAACACAATGGTTAGGGCTAAACCCCCACTCTGTCTCTTACTAGTGTCACCCCTTGGCCACAAATTTAACTTTTCTGTACCATTGTTTCCAAAAATAAAATTGAGTTAATATACACAAAGCAATTAGAACAAAGTCTGGCTTGGTTAATGTTAGTTATAATTTTTATCATCTACCAGTGAAGGTGCAATTATGTCATACATACGCACCGTCTGAAAACAATTTGTTTTATGCCACCTGTTTGCATTTTATTACAAATACTACTATAGGAAATGTAGCTTGCCTAAATGATTACTAAAGATTTAAAATAATCATTGTCCTTAGAATTGTAAATGGCATGAAAGTTCCCTGAAATATACGGTGAATTCTAGCCAAGTTATGTAAGAGGCTCAGGTTGCCTTTCCCACCCTTATCCTCAGCCTCCTTGCTTAGGGCTCCCCTAACTGCCTCTTCTCTTTGTCTCCTGCTACTTGGCTATTGAAAAGAACGTTTTCAGGAAGAGTGCATATTGAATAAAATAAAGAATAAAATTAGGACTTTTTCTTTTTAAAGAACGAGTCTCGCTCTGTTGCCCAGGCTGGAGTGCAGTTGTGCATTCACAGCTCACTGCAACCTCTGCCATCTGGGTTCAAGCGATTCTCCTGTCTCAGCCTCCCAAGTAGCTGGGACTACAGGCACACGCCACCACACCCAGCTAATTTTTGTATTTTTAGTAGAGACACGGTTTCACCATGCTGGCCAGGCTGGTCTCAAGCTCCTGACCTCATGCAATCCCCTTCCTCGGGCTTCCGAAGTGCTGGGATTACAGGCATGAGACACCGCGTCCAGCCAGGACTTATTTTTTAAAAACAGTGTATGGGGAGTGGGGCACTTAGTCAAGAGGAAACACAGCTTAAATGAAAGGAATTCAAATATGCCAATGAAATTTTGGGTCTCTGTTTTAGCTGTTAACTAGGAGGGTGGAAATGACATTTTCCTTCTATGTTAGAAACTTTATTGCAGAGAGAATTTTCTTATTGTAGCTCTGCTATTTTTAGCGGTTCCAGTTGGAGACCCTTAAGAATGGCAGATGTGCAAGTATTACTAAAAGCTGAAAACATATATGTCCCACACAAAATGTATAAAAATTATTTTATTTTGGTGATACTTCTTTTTACAAAGCAAACATTTTAATTATTTGCTTGTTCACGTTTGCATATTTATACGTTATTGAGAAACACCACTTAGATTGAGGTAACAGGGAACAGCAAAATTCCCTGGAATTGCAAGTCCTGGGTGTCTGACTGCGTTGACTCTATTTAGTTTAGTTACCTCTCCTACATCCATAATGCAGTGTGCAGAATTCTGAAATGTACGTCAGAGAAATTTTAAATGATTATATATGCTAGACTTCTACAGTGCTTTTGAATAAATAATAGAATCAAACATTAAGGTCCCAAATGTAGAGTTAACTCTTTACACATTCTCAGATCCATAGCAGTTTGATCCCTAAAATGAGAGAAGTGTAAAGGAATAGAGACTGCTTCTCTGTTATATAATAGAAGAACTGGGAAGGAGTAGGGAGAAGAGTACAGGAAGAAGAACAAAATATTAAATGTTTGCTAATACACAGCAGGGACAACAAGGGTCCAACGGTATCAACTGGTGCATTGACTCCTTGATTTTAGAGGAGGCTTGATTTGCCGAAGTTTTCTTAATTAATTGTAATCTGTATTATTTAAACAGATCATTAGAATCAAAATAATCAAGACCCTAGAAAAGACTCAAGGCGCTACCCAGTTCAATGAATGTATTACCTAGATGAGGGACTGTGCCCAGAGAAATTAAGTAATGTCTGTCCATTTAGCCAAGTAGTGGCAGCTGAACTTCCATATCCTGACTTCAGCCTAGTGCCCTTAAAAGGAAAATCTCATAAAATATTTTGAAGCCTTAAGTTTTTAGTCTTCCCAATAAAAATAAATTTCAGCATCCCTTAAAATGTTGGCTACTGCTTTTGAATGAACAAAATGGGATTTGACAAAGTGCTTTGCTTGGGTGTGAATTACCTCTCCCAGAATCTGATTTCATGATTCCCTCAGTCATTTTTCAGGCTTGTTTTATGAATGTAAACAGTGATCAACTTTCTTAGCTTCTAGTTTTTAATTTTTTACTGATGTAGCTCTTGTGGTCAATTACCAAAGTACCTGGACATATTTGACACCTCAATATACCATTGCATTTTAAAGTTTAATATCTGGCAATGTGCAGATGGGCTTGCTATAAATAGTAGCATTTATGTAAACAGAATTAGATTTTAGGTAGCTATTTGTCAACTGAAGAATCTGTTTTCTGTTTAAAAATTTAACATTTAATCCAAGTAAATTTTGTTAAGTTGAGCATTATCTATATTGTATTTGTCTTTTTTGTGTTTAAAGTAATAAAAAACATTGCTACAAGTAGACACCAGGTAACCTTCCCTTATCTCAAGTCCTTAACTTTATTCTCATTTTTAGAAAACCAATGATTTTAAAAAATTGAATAGTCTTTTTGCACAGAGTATTTTGCTGAAAAATATTCGTGATTAGTCATTTTTCTTATGCTAACCAGACATGCTTTCCTTGTTTCTCCTCCTCTCCTGTTCACACCCATCCTCCCCACAATCTGTAAACACCAGACCCATCTGTTCCTCTCTAATACAATGAACTGTGTAACCTTTGTAGCACTTTAACATTGACCTCTTTTGTCTATTTCAGATCCTTAGCTCTTACTGGACTCTCAAAACACAGAATTAAATATCAGAAATACCGTGAATTATTCCATAACTTCTTTCCTTTTATTTTCTACAGACAACTCCATTTTGAAACACACACACACACACACACACACACACACACACACACACACACGCACACCTCTTTTACCTGATTTTAGTTTACATTCAAAATGCTTTCACATTTATAGTCTCAACTGATGATTTCTCCTTTTCTGTTAGACTTATATTAAGACTGTTCCACTACTTCACCTTACCGGAGTGTGGTTCAAATCCGTTCTATTCCAATTCTTCTACATCGTTTCCCTACCACTGTCAAGTCTCTTGCACTTAATTTCGTTCTTTGCCCAGGACTCCTGAATTAGGTATTCTCTGAGCATCTTTATCTCTTGTCATTCTTCTCTAATTAAATGCTATAGAATAATACAACATGTAGTAGTATTTTGACCCTATCATTTCTCTTCATGAAATTCTACATTAACCTGAAATTATTCTACACTTAAAATACAAATATTTAATTATTGGCTTTGAAACACATGACACACAGAGTGGCTAATGTCAACCAATAATATGTTTTTAGATATTACTTGTACTGACTCTTGTACGGAACTAAATTTTGTTTAATATTATAACTATAGACAGATATGTATTATTATATCTATATATCATCTATCTATCTGTCTATCTATCTATATACACATACACATACATGCGTGTGTGTATATTTAGAGCAGTGCTTTTCTGGAAAAGTGATGTTTTCACTTAGCATTTGGAATATGATGCTAAATGTTAAGAATTTAAGGCAATGTTCTGATATTTTCTAATGTGACTATCTAAATGTTTACAGTTTAGCTACATTTAAGTTTTCTACAGAGTTTTCCACATCTGTTAGTCAAGAATCTCCAGTGACATGCTGTTTTACTTACTATCTAATTTCCCCAGAAAAGAATTTAGACTATATTTTCATGGATTTCTGTCTACAATCTCTCATCCTAACTATTACAGTCTTTATTGACCAGTTAGGGCCATTGTTGTTGATGTTGGTTTTGCTTTTGTTTTGACCAATCTTTTATTTTTAATGTAGACTTGTTTATGCGTATTCTTCATCTAAAAAAATCTTTATTTTGAGATAATTGTAAATTTACCTTCAGTTGTAAAAAGTAATACAGCAGGAGCCCTTATTCAGATTTCACTGGTTTTATATGCACTTCTATGTGTATATTTAGTTCTATGCTACCTGCCAGATTTATTTTTTATTTTTATCCCAGAGCGTATAACATATTTTTCCAATCAATAAGAATCATTTTCATTACAATGTGGATGGTTACACCTTTTGAGATCAATACCGCCCTACACTAATCATTACATTTCCCTTGCCTTGTAATAGCTATAAAGTGCAGAACACACTTACATTTTCCCTTATGGTTATCTTTGTTTTCCATAGTTCACGTATCTCTGCTTTTTTATTTGGATCAGAAATATGCACTCCCTGAGGAAAAATTAGTGTTTTCTTTTTCTTTTAGTGTGTTTTCCAACATAGGCTTAGGTGCACAGTTCTTGGTAAATCCTGTTTCTGGCATAGAAAATGTTTCCCTCATAATGAGTGAATTCTCTTTGTTAGGGGTGTTTTGAAAGTCTTGGTTCCAGGCTTTTAGTACTAGGGCAAATTTCCAAGATGCTTGGGCAATCCATATGAGAGCTGAATAACTCTCCAGGTTAAGTTTAATTATCTATGTTTGTGTCTAACTGATATTTATGGATACTTTCTAAAGTGAAGTACCTTTGATTATATGTGATATATTTACAGTTATTAGATTAATCTGGACAAAAATAAATATGCATTTTTAAAAGTTTACCACAAACCAGCGAAAGTCTATATTTTAAAAGGTAAGATGTCCATATTTTTAAGAATTTGGTAACTGTCAAGCCCAATTTTCTAACAAACGAGACTGCCTCATTACATTATTCTTAGGTAAGACATAAGATTCTGTATACATTCTGTGCTGTTATGTTAGAGTTTGTTGAGCTTTTGAGCATTACATACAGTCAAGAAACATAGTATTTAATATGCCAGTCTAACGGAGCCAAAACATTAAATAAAACATGAAATTATTGGACGATTGAGAAACATTAGGAATATCAGGCAATCTGCATTATAGTATTGGATGGTGGTGCAAATAGTCGATGATTTGAGAATGCAAAATAGATTAATTTCAAATTGACCACTTTTTTTTTGAAACGGAGTCTTGCTCTGTCGCCCAGGTTGGAGTGCAGTGGTGAGATCTCGGCTCATTGCAACCTCCACCTCTTGGGTTCAAGTGATTCTCCTGCCTCAGCCACCCATGCAGCTGAGACCACAGGCATGCACCACCATGCCTGGCTAATTTTTGTATCATTAGTAAAGACGGGTTTTACCATATTGGCCAGGCTGATCTCAGACTCCTGACCTCGAATGATCAGCACTTCTTGGCCTCTCAAAACTCTGGGATTGCAGGTGTGAGCCATCATGCCCAGCCCAAATTGACCAATTTTTTTAAGAAACTAATGAAAAAGCCTCCTTTATGAGGACCTTGCTACAATGATACTGATTTAAACTGTAATAGCTGTGTCATATCACTCTACTTTGAGTGTGACTGATTAACCGTATTCATCAATGCTGTTTGTTTAGAGAATGTGGTTACAAGACACTGACAAGTAACCACACTGTGGCCTGGCTTGTAAAGAAGGAGCAATGATAGTGAGGGGTGCGCAAGCTAATAAAGTCATTTCAGCTGTGGTTCTGGGCTTAGTCACATAAACTGTCTGATAAAAGGGAAGTGGGCAATAAGTCTACTTGTGCAATTGAGTTAGCATTTATTTCTGTAAGGAACTAAAACTCAATCTGTATTGCAGTACATTTTGATAGGTTTTAAAACATCTGTTAAATCTGATTTTTTATGTTACCCATTACTCTGATACTGATTACACTTTAGCAATTTCTTTAGTTCATAAGAACAGATAACTGTCAGACTCTCCATGCTTCTTTAATTTGTCATAAAATTATTCTGCTTAGTAATTCTCTTTTTTTTTTTTTTCCTGTGACAGAGTCTCACTCTGTCACCCAGGCTGGAGTGCAGAGGTGTGATCTTGGTTCACTGCAACCTCTGCCTTCTGGGTTCATGCGATTCTTCTGCCTTAGCCTCCTTGGTAGCTGGGACTAGAGATGCATGCGACCACATCCAGCTAATTTTTATATTTTTAGTAGAGACTGGGTTTCACTGTATTGGCCAGGCTGATCTTGAACTCTGGACCTCGTGATCCGCCTGTCTCAGCGTCCCAAAGGGCTGGGATTACAGACGTTAGTCACTGCGCCTGGCCCTGATTAGTAATTCTCAACCCTGATGTTAAATTGGAATGATATGGGCATTTAAAAAAAATATTGGTACCCCATAGAATATGATTAAGTTCATCTAGAATGGAGCTGGCATTTAAAAATTTTATATTGGAAAATTGTAGCATTTAAAAATAGAGATAGTATAATGGACTTCTGTGTTTCCATTATGTTCAATATTTATCAATCCATGGCAAATCTCATTTATTTGTACTGTTTTCACTACTGCCTCATATTGTTCCAATTATTTTGGAAACATCTCAGATACCTTATTATTTTATCTGGACATTAGTATTTTTAAAAAGGTTCCAGGTGTTTGCAATGTAGAGACAAAGTTAAGAACTACCAGTTTAGAATAGTCTTGTCGCTGAATTGAAAAGTTCTGAGAGTCAAGGACCCCGTAGTCTAAATACAATCCTTTTCTGCACATGGAGAACAGTGTCAGACAGGATTGCTCAACAAATATTACAAATATGCTAGAAATGACCATTTGTACATATATGCTTAGCATCAATTATTGTAATAATGCTTTATGCCATGTAGTATGGTATGTAAAGCCACATGTTGCTATCTAAATTTAAATTTTAACTAAATAAAATTAAAAATTCAATTATTTGGCTCCACTAAGCACATTCCAATTACTCAATAGCTATTTGTGGCTACTAGCTAATATATTGGGCAGTACAAATATAGAACATTTTCATCTATTAGTAACTCCAATTGGACAGTCATTCTAAACAACAAAACAAACTTTCTTACCCTTCAGTTACTGAGAAAGGCATCAAGGATGGGGTTCCTTTCCCACCTCAATGGACAAAGAAATTGTGAGAGTCAAATACCACAAGAAGCCAATTACAATGAAAAGTTGAAGCATACCTAAAGGTGAAATGTGAAGAACATTGTTTTACCAAATGTCTTTATGGATAAATTTTTGCTTCTAGAAACCAAATATTGATGAACATAAAGTGCATTCATTGTTTTGAAGTGGCCAAAGTGCATCCTAAAATAATTATTAAACATAATGCATATGCCTAAGATATGGGGACTTACCAAAATAAAAGCAAAATCAGAAATATGAAATCATTGAATTGTAGATATCAAATTAAAATGAAGTAAGGCACAACATAACAATGGAAGTGAATGTAAAAAAAAAAAAAGGAGAATTTTGGAAGTGGGAAGGCAAACAATAAAAGCATATTCAAGAATGTAAGGTCAACTAAGGAGATTCTTCCAGGCCTCTTGAGGAATGGGGAGGAGACATTTTTCTGGGAAAGGATGGGGAACATGCCAGGAACGAGGCTAGATTTTCCAGGGGGAAAGTATGAATACTTAATCGAATCAGACAGTGGCAACTAATGACCTAGAATCATTAGCCTTAAAAGCCTCTCAAAAGATGTAGTCTTTAGTAATCCCTGGTCTGAATTCCAGAATTGCATCTCAGGTAGCTGAGAAACAGGAGAAGCTACTAGAGAAGTTTTTAACTTTTTAGCAGGAAAATGGGAATAAAGTATTCATCTTGGCATTAGAAAAGAGCAAATGCAAGTAAGAGTGACGTATAGTGAGTCTCTGGTCTATACCGTGAAACATCTGGGTCTGTTTGGCTGTGGCCATACATTACACAATTCAGCTGCCACGACTGCAGAGTTTTGACTATGTGGGAAGCAGGAGGACTATTCACCAGTGAATTCATTTTTAATAAAGATTAATTGGGAATTAATTGATGGTTAAACTGCCAGTGATTTGTGGTGGAAAAGGTAATATTAACACTACACATTAGGGAAAGATATTATGGGACATATTCACATTAGAATTTATGAGTTGAGAGTGTGCATTAAAGTATGAAAATGTAGAAAAAATCATAATGATGGCATTCAGGATATCTTAGTAACACGGTAAACAAAAATACATATTATAGCTTGGAGCCAAATATCAATAAGTGCCCAGGCACCCCTCATTATTCATAAGGAGTTTTGGAACAGAAATAAATCCAGACTAAATGTAATTTGTAGTAAAGTTTTATTGGCAGTATAGAAGAAAGGTAGAGAAAACCTTTCAGTAGTTTTCATTGAGTTACATTTATGAGTTTACTTTTATATTGAAACGTTACTCATATGATATTGGTGTCGTTGGTGTGTAAATGTGTGGATGCAGTAATGTATATTTTTAATGTCAATTGTTTTTTACTTCAGATTAATCTGACTTTTTGCAAATTAAGAAAATGTGCTATTGTTTTTTTCCATGGACATAGTAAGGAGAAGTAAGAGGTGATTTTTTAAATGGAAACCACTTAGAGGAAATAGTTTACATAAGTATAGCATCCTATTAGAGACACTAATTAAACTTATGTTAATTAAATGCAGTAAAGTACAGTTGACCCTTGAACAGTATGGGAATTCGGGGTGCAGACCCCCATGGGCAGTTGACAATCCACGTATAACTTCTGAGTTTTAACTGCTACTAGCCCAGAAGTATATTGCCCAGAAGTCTTATCAATAACATAAACGTAGGTTAATATACATTTTTTATGTTATATGTGTTATATACTGTATTCTTACAACAAAGTAAGCCAGAGAAAAGAAAATGTTATTTTAAAAAATCATAAGGAAGAGAAAATATGTTTACCATTCATTAAGTGGAAGTGGATCATCATCAAGGGCTTCAGTTTTTGTCACCTTCAGGTTGAGCTGGCTGAGCAGAAGGAGCAAGAGAAGGGAAAGGTCTCCTGTCTCAGGGAGCAAAGGCAGAAGAACATCCACGCGTAAGTGGACCCACACAGTTTTACTCCTTGTTGTTCAAAGGTCAACTGTAGTTAAATGCGTGTCATTACACAGTAAAAATAGTTGGTTTCCACATTGCTTGGCTCTACCTTGAAAACCTGGGCTGTGAGAAAAACAAATTAAACCAATAAGAAATTTAAATATGTTATTCAAAGGAGATGGAATAAAGTCAATCTGTTATTTAATGGAGTCCTGAAGAGGTGCTGAACTAGGGAGGGACTGCTTAACACAGGAGTCACAAACAGTATGTGATTAAGGGATGTTCTTCATGAAGTAGCTGTACTATTCTAAGATCAGATATAAATACTTTCTCACATGTTCTCTACACTTCTAATACCTTTTTAAAACTTTCTCCTTTTATATTTCCTGATGAAAACATACTTCACTTAAAATCACCTATTAACCTTAGGAAACACATTAGTATTTTAGCCCAGGATGAATTGGTAGCTCAGAAAAGAATGGTTTTCATAAATGGTTATTCGTTTTAAATTGCAGCCTACCCCCAACACACACACACCAGTGCAATAAGTGTTTCAGTAGCATCGTACTTAATTAACTTGTACATAATTCCCTAAATTCTGGGGACTTGGCCTATGCTTTGCGTACGCTAAAATGAAAAGAACACCTGGAGGTTTCTGGGAGGGTCCACAGCACAACAGGGAAGCCAAAGATGGAAACAAATGGTGACAACGTGTAATAGAGGGTATAATTACGCAGCAAACATGATGCAAATATACAGAGAAATATCCAGGGAGGTTCCAGGAAAAGGGTGGCGACTGCCTCAGCTCCTCTCACATCTTATTTCCTACTTCTAAAAAGTGATGAGTACATGAAAATCTAGTAGAAGGTGGCCGGGACCAAAATCATTTTGAAGAAAAACATACGGAACCTTGTCAACTGATGAGGATATTTAATTCAGTGTAGCTTTTGGGTTCCTGGAATCCTGCCCAAAATCTATTCCTAGGATATTCTTCTTCATATCCTCAGTTTTTAGCATTTGAATATTTCTTTGTCTCATGTACCAAGATTTGTGAAGCAGTAATTGATCCAAAGTTTAATTGAACTAAACTTTCTATTTCAAAAATACAATTCTTATAGGACATCATTAGATAAAGTCACAATGAAAGGCAGGAAATTTTCGTAGCTGGTTAAATATATATAAAGTGTATTATTTTTGGCATGATATCAATGCCATTTTGATAAGGCAAGGGAGGATTTGGCTTATGAAAGTCATTGAGAATTGCATTTACAGGCATGACTGTGACTGTATAAGCTCTCCCGTGTTTCAAGTGCTGACTTTAGGTGAAAATTATGAAACAAGTGATGTGACTTTTAGCCCTTTCTGAGTTTCTCTCCATTGGTCTTGGCATTTCTTCCTTTCTTTCCATCTTTATCTTGAGGGCTGTCAATACTTTCATGCAGGCCACATTTGAACACATTCGCAGAATTGAAAGGAGCTCTAGAATCTATCACAACCACCCTCTCAATGTTAAAGGTGACAAAAATTGAGGCTCAGAAAGTGGCACCCCTAAGACCATATATGCAGAGCTGGGACTAATAGTATCCAATTGAGATCTTCCGTAATCTGCTGTTTGAACATTTAATTTCATTTATTTATTATTGTGTCAAGTCGATGAAATTTTACCTTTGAGGATTATTCAGCTGATCACTTTTAGCAATAAGGTAGATATGAATATGTGGCTAGATTAGGAAAGTAGATTCATATCTACTTTCCTAATCTAGCAACGTTATCATTACGTTACTTCTGTCCACTTGATCTGAATGAATACTGTACATTAGTTTGCCAGTACTTTAAAAATTGAATCTAAAAGGGATATAATTGTTATTGTTAAGAGCTCAGTGTCTGACCCGCATGACATTTACTACATGGTAAAATTGGTCATTTTTGGGGAAGAATAATTTGGACCATTCTGGAGTTGATATTTATTCTTCAAATTTATTTTGAAAGTTCTACTTAGCATTAATGTATTTCATTAGTGACTAAAATGACAAGTAAATCTATAGTGCTGTTGTATTTGAAATACTTCAGAATCTGGAGTTTCAGGGTTTTTCTGTATTCTCTTTCTAAGTAACAGACATCTTACTCGAATTCCTGAAATTAATCTCTTTTTGCTTTTAGTATTCCTTCAAGTATTTTCCAAAAGACAATCAGTGTTACCGATTCATTAAGGTACTTTTTTCCTCTTAATTTAAGGTAAACTTAGTTTTCTTTGCTCATTTTATTTTCCCTAGATTATTCTGGAATGTTTCCAGAGGAAGTCAAACAGATTCACAGATTTGGTGATACTGAATCACATGGCTCTGGTTCGCCTAAATGTGTGACATTGTCTTGAGCACTTAGAATGTGGTTAGAAATAACTCTGAACTGTAAGAAAAGTAGAGGCTTTGTGTGTGTATGTGTGTGTGTGTGTGTGTGTGTGATGTCCACTTAATAATAAATCTGTCATCACTGACTGGTTTTCATTTCCTCTGAAATAAACAAATCACTACTAAGTCCTTTGAAAAAGGAGACTGCCAGGAAACACAAAAGTCACTTTTGCTTCATCCTCTAAGATAAAGTATTTAATATGTGGAAAGGAGATGCAACAGAAAAAGTGGTGGCGTCTTCACACCTGCTAGAAGGCCCAGCAGTTATCCACAGAGCACAAATTCAAACAAATCTCAAACCTAGACATTTAGCAAAAGTGCAGGGACTAAGCCATGAAAGAAATCTATACAGCCTTTGGAAACTTCTTAATTAGAAAGACTGGTTTGTGGGAACATAGGAAGTTTGAAGAGAAAATGTTACGAATTATAGCTGGAGAGTTGTCTTCCCCATCCAAGAATTGGTCCTCAAGTATTTTTATCTTTAAATTATTTAATATTCTACTGTACATCAAATGGCAGTTGATCCATATATAAGAACTTCTACTAGAAAAGTGGGGTCTTGCTTAAGGAGTAAACATCAAGCATCTATTGCTAAGCGTTTTTGTTGTTTGTTTGCTGGCATATTTGCTTATGTATGTATGTATGTATTTATTTATTTTTGAGATGGAGTTTTGCTCTTGTTGTACAGGCTGGAGTGCAATGGCACAATCTCAGTTCACTGCAACCTCTGCCTCCCAAGTTGAAGTGATTCTCCTGCCTCAGTCTCCCGAGTAGCTGGGATTTCAGGCATGTGCCACCATGCCCGGCTAATTTTTTGTGTTTTTTAGTAGAGACGGCGTTTCTCCATGTTGGTCAGGCTGGTCTCGAACTCCCGACCTCAGGTGATCTGCCTACCACAGCCTCCCAAAGTGCTGGCATTACAGGCGTCAGCGACCGCACCCAGCTTGCTGGCATATTTTATGTTGGAAAATTTCAGAGATGCGATTCATTGTTATTTACCTCAATCAAAACAAATGAGTACCTCCAAAGTAATTGCATGTATATTCTCGCCAGCAATTTAATAGGGAAATACAAGGTCAGGTAAGAGGTAAGACAAAGAGAGAACCCAAATGTGCAACATCTAGAGAGATCAAAAAGCACATAAAACACAAGCAGAAGAAACAGACATTAAGAGGAAGACCGAAAATGTATTCAAAAAATTAAATTTTGTATTATGCTTTTAAAAGCATAATACAATGCTTTTAAATTTAATTTTTGTTCACTAAGTATTTTTTTAATCCCTTAATTTTTTATTAATGAATTTATTTGTCTCAATGGCAGAACAAATACCTCTTAACCTATCTCTCACATTTGTTGGCTCTTTAAGTACAGTCAACTGTGATTTATATTTGCTTTAACAATCATGATGCTAAAATAAAAACAAAACAAAACTTGATCTGAACTAAAATTTTCATTTGAACTCAAAATTTTCTTTCTCTCAAGATTTGATAAATTTCTTAACGCAGTTGTCTATGTCTGTCTGTCTGTCTGTCTGTCTATCTACACATTTCAAACAGAAGGTATTGAAAAGAACAAAAGCCTAATTAGGAGATCAAATCACATGTTACTTTGTCTTCTCCAGCAACTTAGTGATTGAAATGATGCTGTCACTTTGAGATATGATTTGCTTCTACTGCCTGCCTTATACTCATTGATCTTTCTCTTCAGATGCGTACTACTGTGCCATTATTTATAATAGTCCCAGCCTTGAGAAAGCTTGCACATTGTTTTTGCCTTTCAAAAAATAAGTTTAGTGCCATGTCACTCATATATATTAAAGATTCTTATAGAAATTTATCTTGCTTGACATTAACACAGTTGACTACAAGATGAGTCCTTATTGTCTTTTTTGAAAATTGAATCTTCTTACTCATTAATTGTCAATAATAAATTTATAATTATACTGATTTTCAGAGATTCTTGATATTGTTTAAACAAAATATTATTTGTGGCTGTGAAAGAGTGTCATGCCTGTGTGTTCTGTGTGCCCTCAGTCACTGGGAACTTCAGTAGGAAAGCTGATAATCTATCTGTAGAATAGATTTACAGACTGGTTATTTATAGATGTGGGAATGACCACTATGTCAGTATAGTTAATGCCATTTACATCCATGAATTATTGGATAAAATGGTATGGAGGTCTTTTAATTGCGGGGCTTCTGTTCCCAGAGTATTGATAATAACTTAGACTTTGACCTCCAGAACATAGTACACTGTCTGTTAGATTATTGTTTTCTAACCATGGGAATCATTGATTGGTTTCATGAACTGTGCTTTTAAATTTTCATATGGCCTGTATTCAACCATAAATCTTTTGGGGTGGTTTCATTTTTTTAAATCAATCTCAGTATGAAATACAAATAAATTGACAAAAAATACTCTCAATCACTGCACAGTGTGGAATTTAAAGAGGATGTGGAAAAATTTCGAAGGAATGGGGGCCTGCTCCATTGTTCAAAGCCAAAAATATCAAAATTTGGCTTGTAACACTATGGAAACTAAAAAGTCTTTGTATTCCTATAGGGGATTAATGCATTACTCAACCTTGAAAAATTATATTGCCTGGCACCTACAAAATGTGTTTAATCTTCCCAGTCCTTCTGTCTTTATTTCTTTATTTCGAATCTAGTATCTTTCAAAAGTTCTGTTCTGCTGACAGTTCAAGTCTCATTACAGCTGATATTCATGCTATTGGAGCAGTTTGGTGTACGTACTTTTAAAATTAACTATAAATAGAATTGTCTCAAGCTTTCCTTCCTTCTCTACCTAATTGCTTTTAATTTAAGAAAACGGAGAACTGAAAACCCCTAAAGAAAAATATTACGTATAACATTAATATTACATTCTTCTTTGAAGACCTCAAAGTTCCTAAATTTAGAATTCTCTAAATAAGTCTTTGATGGATTTTACTTTTCCTTTTCAAAAATTAACTGAAATGCAAATAGCAGTAGTAGTGCTAATTTTCTGTTGTAGATTTTCTTAGTCAACAACAGAAAAGAGAATAAACCAAGTTGGGGTCATGGGGAATAGGGGAACACTGATCTTTTCTTGCTTCATATGAAAATGAAATTGTTAACCTTGCAAAGTTCTGTCTAAATACAAAAGTTTTTTTTTTTTTTATTTTACCCTATTTAACTTGACTCTTTCCACTGCATAATGCAATTTTATAGTATATGGTTGTGCAACTATGGAGGTAGTAGCATCTATGCTTCCCACCCCAGCCAGTTATTATCTGTAACTGAATAATTTGTCAATGCTTAAGCAGGTAGAGTGGTACTAATAATGCCAAAACCACAGGCTTAGGTTTTGAATGAACGTTAGCTTCTCTCAGAGAATGACTTTCTTTCGTGGCTATAGAGCACTGCCCTAATCATTACCAGCCATATAATAAATGCATTCTGTGTTACACAGAGAACTTTGTGTGTTTGCCTTACCGTAAATGGAAAACCCATCAAGAACGCCACTTTGAAATGGCTGTTCATATTTTTTAGGATGATTGATTCATCTCCCCACTCCTTCAGTCATTCAGTCACTTATAAAGTGCATATTGAGTCCCTCCCATTGGCAAAATGATGGACTTCTAAAAACATGTGGTTGATTTTAAAAGCAAAATGCATTCCAAAAGATCAAGCCCCATGTGTAGGTGGCCATTTGATCAAGTCAGTTTGGCAAATATATTAACATGTTAATCAGTCATAAAGAAAATGGAGAAATTGGAATATTCCTCTCTCAGACCGTAATTAGCTTAACTCTAAGAAAAATTAGAGATGTGAGTGAATACAGTTCTCAGTTTGTGAAGTAGCTTAGCTATACGTCATGGCAAATTTGATAAGGAAAAAAGCCACTGATCAACAGAAAAGCTATTTATGGATTTTTATCAAATTTACATTCTGAGCAACTGTGTAATATTTCCCTAAATGCAGTTTAGAAATGCAGTTATTCACTTGTCCCTCTTCAGTGTATTCTAATGCTTCCTTCAGGATCTCGGCTCACTGGAACCTCTGCCTCCCAAGTTCAAGCAATTCTGCCTCCTCAGCCTTGCAAGTAGCTGGGATTACAGTCACTTGCCATCATGCCAAGCTAATTTTTGTATATTTTTGTAGAGATGGTGTTTCACCATGTTGCATAGGCTGGTCTTGAATTCCTAACCTCAGGTGATCCACCAGCCTCGGCCTCCAAAAGTGCTGGGATTACAGGTGTGAGCCACTGCATATGATTCCTTTCTCATTTTTAATGCAATTGTGACCATGGATTTAGCCATCATTCTTTAAGCACTGTATGACAGCCACGGTGTTGAACCTTTAATGTGGGATCAGTGGTTCTCAAATCAGAGTGATTTTGTCCCTCAGGAAGCATTTGGTAATCTCTAGAGACAAATAGTTGTCGCAAGTCAGAGGTAGGAACAGTGCTATTGGCATATAGTGGTTAGGGACCACATTGTTGCCAAATATCATACAATGCAAATGGCAGTGCCCCACAAAAAGGAATTACCTCATCCAAAAGATCCATAGCGCCAAAGTTGAAAAATCCTCGAGGCAGTAGGGTGGACAGGATTTAAAGAATAGGGTCAGGTTTCTATTCCTCAGGCACCCTCATCTAATACTGTGCTGAGTAAAATTCTTGATTTTTATTTATACTCCCTGTTGCTCACAGCCCACACTCTCTTGCTAATTTTTTATACTATTCTCCAGTATTCTCCACATGCTGGTTTTAGATCCAAGAGAGTATGTTTTTCCACTGGACATTCTGTGCTCTTTTGTGTTTCTAGATTTTGTTCTTGCTATTTCCTTTGTCTGGAATACCTTTATTTTTGCATCTCTAGAAATCTCGCACATTCTTTAAGATCCAGCTCAGGGATCACTTCCTTCTTGAAGCCATCCTTAGCTTACTCAAGGAGGAAAGGTATTCACCTTTTCTCTCAATACTATTATAGATCATTGCATTATGCTTTTATTTTTGAATAAGTCATTTTGCATTGAAATCATTTACTAACTTGTGTCTCTAAACTTGATTGCAGAGATCAAGTCTTTAGTTCTCTGTGCTTAAGACAATGACTGGTACAGAGTATCTACTCAAGTATTTGGTACAAGAATAAAATAAGTATTTGAATAGTTGTGAAAAGAGAATAAAGAATCTATATTGCATAAAACTTCTAAAAATCAACTGGTAGTAATGAGTTACTCATCCTTTACCCCACAGGGATGTTTTCAGAGCAGGCCTCGTAGAATCCACACAGTATTAATGAGGAACCACGCAGTGTTGATGAGGATGACTCCCCACACCCTGCCTCCATGGTATTAGTGAAAAGCTAGTCTTATCCTTGCCAGCTAAGATGGTGTTATCAGAGGCCTAGTGGGGAGCTAGAAATCTTACCTCCAGTTGGCAGTAATCAAGACCATTCCCCACTTTTGATGTAAGCTGAGGCTTAGTGGGGAACTTATATTTCTACTCTCACGTAGCAGTAAGGAGCCTGCGCCACCTGCCTCACCCCTCATTCGCTGACTATCACAGCAGTGTCAAAAGAAGGCTGCTGAAACAGAAGGTTTAAATGAGATCCATAGTACCATACATAATGCTATAACTATCCAGGTTTCAGTGAAAAAAGAGCACTCATTATACCCTTACCAATAGCCAGATAAATATAAAGTTGAATAAAGAATGACCATCATTGCACCTTAAAATTGAAATAATAGAGAAGTTAGATGTCTTAATTAGCTGAAAAATTTTTAAATCAATAATCATAAAACCTTTTCAATGATTAAGTACAAACATACCTGGAACAAATGATAAAAAAAATTTCAGCAAAGAAGAAAACAATTCAACAATGCTCAGGAAGACATAAAGGAGAACCAAGTGGAAATTTTAGAACTAAAAATATACTAACTAAAATAAAATTTCAATGGATGAGCTTAATAGCAGGATGGAGAGAACAAAGGGAAGAACTGGTGAACATGAAGTTAGAACTACAGAAATTAATCCAGTAAGAATGACAAAAATGAAAAAAAAAGATTTTTATCTTATGGATCTGTGAGACTGTGACCAAAAGCCATCTAATATTTGTGTAATTGGAATTCCTGAGGAAGAGGAAAAAGAGGGTGAAACTGACAGAGTAATTGTTGAAATAATGGCTGAAAATTTTCCAAATTTGGCAAAAGACGTAAACCTGCAAAAACAAGCAACTGAGAGAATACCAAGCAGGATAAACACAAATACATTTATGCTAAAGATGTCACAGTCAAACTTCTGAAAACTAAACACAAAGAAAATAAAATTAAGTCTAAAACAGTGAAAGAGAAACTACACCTTAGCAATGGAGGACATTTTTTGAACGATAGTAGACTTCACCTTAAAAACTATGGAGATCTGAAAGAAGTAGTACAATATTTTTGAAGTGCAGAAAGAAAAGAACAGGCAACTCAGAATTTGGTACCCAGAAAAAATATTCTCAAGAATGACAGGGAGATCATGACATTCTCAAGTGGAGTAAGACTAAGATAATTTTCTTAGTAGGAATACCCCAAAAGAATGACTAAAGAAATTGTTTTGAAGAAAAAAAGAAATGATGAAGGAAGTAATCTTGGAATATCAAAAGGAAGAAAGAATAATGGCAAGGGTAAAATTATAGATCAATGCAATACATTGTCCTTCTTTTTTGAGTTTTCTAAGTTATTATTGTTATATAAAGCAAAAGGTATAATGTTGTCTTATGTGGTTTTAAAATGAATATAAAGGATATATTTAAGACAATGGTTTTAATAAATGGGGGGGTTAAAGAGGAATCAGAGAACGTCAGATTTCTACACTTCACTTAAACTGATGAAATGAAGACACCAGTAGACTGTGATTATTCATATCCAGCACAACCTCAAAGAGATATGCTGAAAAACATAATACAAATCAAAACTGTATTATAAATAAATGTTCAGTAACCAAGAGAATGGCAGAAAAAAAGAAAAACATGAAAAACAGGAGGAAACAATGAAAAAACAAAAATTAAAGGGCAGACTTAAGCTCTAGCATTCAAGAATTATATTAAGTGTTAATGGTCTAAAAACACAGCAATTAAAACTCAGAGATTGATAAGGTGGATTAAAAAAGCAGAAACAGACCATTTGTTGTCTACAAGAAACTCACTTTAAATACAATGATAAATGTAGGTTGACAGGAAAGAAAATTTAAAAAAAGATTTACCAGGCAAACTCCAATCAAAAGATAGAGTGGCTATATTAATATGAGATAAAATAGATTTTAGAGAAAAAAATTACCAGAGAGACATTAAAAATGATAAAAGTCAATTCATTGAGAAGATATAGCTATTCTAAATGTATATTCATCAAAAAGCAGAGCTTCAAAATATATAAAAGAAAAACTGATAAGAGAAATGGACAAATCCATTGTTATAGTTGGAGATTTTAATGTCCCTCTCTCAGTCATTGATAAAACACATAGACAGAAAACTAGCAAAAATATAAAAAAACTTAACACCATAAACCAACAAAATCTAATGGACATTTGTAGAATAGTCTATCCTGAAACAGTAGAATACACATTATTTTTAAAGCTCACTAAACATATATCAAGGTACACCATAACCTGGACTATGAAACAAATCTTAACAAATTTAAAAGAATTAGAGTCTTACAAAATGTGTTTTCTGACCAAATTGAAGTCAAACTAGAAATTAATAACAAAAAATTTCTAAACACAGATATTAAACAGACTTCTAAATATTATGGGTCAAAGAAGAAATCTTGATGGAAATAAAAAATACATTGATCTGCATGAGAATGAAAATACAACATTGTTAATTTTGTGGAATCTAGTTAAAGCAGTCCTGAGAAGGAAATTTATAGCAGTAAATGAACATTAGGAAAGAGAAAAGGTTTCAAAACAATTGTCTAATCTCCCACCTTAACATCTAGAAAAAGAAGAGCAAAATAAACTCAAAGCAAGCAATAGGAAGGAAATAGAAAAGATAAGAAAAAAATCAATGATGGTGAAAATATAAAAATAATAAACAAAATAAGTGAAATAAAAAGCTTGTTATTTGAAATGATTTATACAACTCATAATCCTCTAGCAAGACAGATAATGAAAATCAGAAACCACAAAATGCCAACATTAGATATTATATAAGAGGTATTGTTACAGATCCTGCAGACAGCAAAAGGACAAAAACAAAATACCATGATTAATTCCACTCATGTAAATTTGACAATGTAGAATAAATTGATTTCTTTAAAAGCACTAACTAGTACAATTCACCCAATATGAAAAAAAAATAATTTGACTAGTTCCAAATTTATTTAGGAAATTGACCTTATGATTTAAAAATGTCAAAAAAAAAAAAAAAACTATAGGCCCATATGACCTAATTTGAGAATTCTACCAAACTGAATTAAGAATTAACATAATTTTGTATGTATCTGCCAGAAAATAGCAGAGGAGAGAGTACTTTCCAATTTACTTGATGAAGATAATATTATCTTGAGATCAAAAGCAGACAGTATAACAGAAGAAAACCACATGAATATAGATGTAAAATTATATTGGTGGCGGAAAATTATTTGACAAATTTCAAGATGCATTCACCATAAAACCTCTCAGAAAACTAGAAATGGAAGCAAACGTCCTTACCTTGATAACAATGAATTTACTGGCAGCTTACAACTAACATACTAATGATGAAAGTCTGAATGCTTTACCCTTAAGATCAGTAATGTCCTGTCAACCCACTCTTATTCAACATAAGACTGAAAGGTATAGCCAGTTCAGTAAGGCCAGAAAAGGAAATAAAAGGCATACAGATCAGAAAGAAAGAAAAAACATCTGTCCTTATCTGCAGATGATACATGTATTTTCAAGACAAAACCATGGAAATTACCAAAAAAATACCCTAAAATTTTATAACTAATATGTGAGTATAGCAAAGTTGTGGAATGCAAGATAAACATACAAAAATTACATAATTCTATTTCTATTTACTGGCAATTAACACATGCACTCCAAAACTGAAAAACAATTCAATCTTCAATAGCTAAAAAAGAAAAATATTAGGTATGAATATTATAAAACACTCACAGGATCTGCATGTAGAAAACTACAAAATGCTGAAGGAAACAAAAGAAGATTTGAATAAATGGAGAGACATGTTGTGTTTATGGAAAACGTAACATAGTAAAGATGTCAATTTTCACCAATTTGCTCTGAGTTTTACATCACTCCTATCAAATTCCCAACGAGAATATTTGTAGACATGAGATTTTTTTAAATGTATATGAAAAGCAAAGACACTATAATAGCTAAATAATTTTGAACAGGAAGAATGAAGTGATAAGAAGTAGTAGATTATATTTCGATGTATTACATACCTACATTAATCAGAACTATGTAGTATTGGTGGAGATATAGAAACATAGATTAATGAGAAAAAATAGAAAATCAAGAAACAGATACGAGACCAATATGTCCAGTGGATTTTTGACAAAGGTGCAAAAACAGTGGAGAAAGCAAACTCTTTTCAACAAATGGTGCTAAGGCAGTCGGACAATGATAAGTAAAAAAGAATCTTGATCTAAACCTCAGACCTTATACAAAAATTAACTCAAAATGAATCATAGATGTAAATACAAACATTCACCTATGATACTTGTAATAAAATATATGAGAAAATCTTTTGAATCCGTAGAGCTTAGTAAAGAGTTGTTAGACTTGACATCAAAATCATGATCCATAAAAGGAAAAATTGATAAAGCAGACTTCATCAAATTTACAAATTTTTGCTCTGTAAAACATTCTGTTAACAGGATGAAAAGACCAACTGCAGAATGGGGGAACATGTTAACAAACTGCAAATCTCATAAAGGACTAATATCAAAAATACATAAAGAACTCTCAAGTCTTAATAATAAAAAAATCAAACATGAAAGTGGGCCAAGGATAGAAAGAATTTTTTTTTATCAAACAGGATATGAAGATGGCAAATAAATACATGACAAGTGTTAAACTTTATTAGCTATTTGGAAAGAGCAAATTAAAACCACACTGAGATATCACTACATAGCTACCATACCAGCTAAAATTTAAAAATAGTGATACTAACACATGATGGCAAGCATGTGGAAAAACTGGATCATCCAGACACCACTGCTAGTGGGAACATAAAATGGCCCAGCTACTCTGGAAAAGAGTTTGACAGTTTCTTAAGAAAACAAAACATGCAACTACCATATGACTCACCAGCTGCACTTTTGGGTATTTATTTCAGAGAGATGAAAATGTATTTATACAAATATCTGTGTGTGAATAGCCACAGAAATTTTAATCATAATAAACAAAAACTGGAAACAGTACAAATGCCCTTCAATAAGCAAATAGTGAAACAAATGGTGGTACATCCAAACCATAAAATACCACTCAGCAGTTAAAGATAAAGGAAATGGGTATATATTTACAGCAACTTGGATGGATCTTCAAAGAATTATGGTGAGTGAAAAAAGTCAATCCCCAAAGACTAACAATGTATTATTCCATATAAATAGCATTCTTGAGAAGACAAAAATTATAGAGAACTTCCAGAAATAGAGATTGCATGTGAATCAACAACTATCTCAAAATAAAAAGATGAACCTAATTAAAAAGATAATGAATTGGTTTTTTAGAATATCTTTATTTGTATTATATGCTTATTTATTTATATTTTTACTTCTTATATGGGCCATGATATGCTTTGTACTCTTTGTAGATTTTTTTTTTCCAATGTGGCAATATTAGTGCTGCTTTCAAAATGGAAAATACTTCTGGCTGAGAATAGAAAATCTGCTTACCTGACTGGTGTTTACAAAAGATATTGCGACATATATTACATGCTTTTATGCCACTTACATTTTGTTAAACATATTATAGATTACTTAGTGAGAGTATTCAGAATGCATGAGTAATTACATAAATGTTTTCTGCTTTATAACAGGTTTCTAAAGGGGCATCCTAAAATATCCTATAAATCAGTCACAGCTAATTCACCTAAGAGTTCTTTTGATCAGTAAAAACATGTAACTGAGTTTGAAAACTAATTTTCAGAAAAGTCCAACGAAAATAATTAATTGCTGAGAAGCCTATAGGTTCAAAGCAGTTGAGTCTTATCCCTATTATCTTAAAAGTCTCTTTCTTTTAAAGATGGTATTTGTAAGCTCTTCAGATCCTTTGTTGGTAGAGCCTGAGATTCGGAAGAAGATGAGTTAATCATTGAATGTGTTCTAGGTTATTCCTTCTTCCAAGGATATGCTTGTTAATATTCAGTTGTCTTATGTTGGGGAAGTGAAATTACTGAGTAATGTGTGGGTCTGTTAATGATGTGGTAACCAGTGTAATTGAACACCCTGAGATTTTTGAAATCGTGTATGGCTTTGAAGTTTTTCAGTAGGGAAAGTAGAAGCCATTAAATGTTGTTCATGTCTTTTCTCCTTATTTTTTTCCTTTTTATTCAGTAGTCTTTCTTAGTATGGGTTCAAAATAGACCATGGACAAGGAGGTCTTGAGCACTGATTAAGAGCACAGAGTCTAGTGGAAGATTTCTCAGAATTAAATCCCACTGGCTATGTGACCTGGCATGTGCTTCTGGACCTCTTGTGCCTCATTTTCCTTATTCTTGACATGAAGCATTGTGTAAATAAATGTAGGTGCTTAGAATACTGCCTGGTACATAGTAAGCACTCTAGAGGTTAGGTATTATTAAGTCAATATCAAGAACACTGTAGAAATGATACTATATTCTAAACTAATTTCTCTTATTTTAAATCAGAGACATTTTATTATTATTTTTTGACCATTAAGATCATGGCAGAGTTAACTAATTATTTTTTGTTCAATATGTACAATGTAACAACAATTCATATATAATTATCTGTCTCTAATTATTCTGGGCAGGATAAATTCTCAGAATATCCAAGGAGCATGAAGATTTTCATAGCAGTATTAAGGGAAAGTATATCATATTTCATCTATACATACCAAAGTTAGACATTCAAACCTATTTTATTACCTGCTCGCTCTCAATTTTAAAAATTACCAATGGCTTCCTATTAACAAGACAGAATACTCAGTGTGAAAATCGAGGACTCTCACAGGCTGTCCCCGGCCTCATCTCCCGTTTTTATTCCACATCCTTATTTCTAGCACTTTCAGGAAGTGTTTCCAGTATATTCCACATGCTCTATCTCAGTCCTCTGTTCACTTGTCTAAATGCAATCTTCCCTCATTTCTCTTTTAGGCAAACTCCTCTCCACTTCCAAGTCCTGACTCATATTTACCTTCTCTGGGAGTCCTTAATAAAAGGCAGGCAGATTGAGAGCCTCCGTTCTCTTTTCTTGTGTTCTCTTCTTAAACCACTGTGGAAATCCCTCCATGCTAATAGCACTTCTTTCATTGCACTGAATTCAAAATTTTAAAAATATGGAAAAGTGCAAAAAAAATGAGTGTCAAATTTCTTTTTTCCCTATTTCTTTTCTCCTCTTTCAATGCTATGATCCTTAAGGGAAGGAATAATTTCTCACTTATCTTTGTGTCCCTTCAGTGCCCTGCACAATTACTGGCATATGGGAAGCATTCAGTAAACATCTACAAATAATATATTCACAATAGATGGAATTAGTCTGAAATATGTAATGAGATCAGCATCACTTGCACTTATAAAATATACAGTGGTAAAATAGAAACAATTTTCAAAGGAACAGTAAAACAAATTGAAAAGTATCTAGACGGTAGGTTAAAAAAGCGTGAATGGTACTAAGAGATTATTGCAGTAATCTTAGCACAAGATGCTGAATCTGGCTCAGGTGTTGCTTGCCATCTCAAGGGAAAATTACACAGAGCATTGCAACCAAGTTATTGGGTATGGAGGAAAGTGGAAAACATTAAAACTCTTTAATGATTTTGAGTCCACAAAATTGGGAGAATTGTGGTGCAACTTACAAAGAGGTTGGCAAAGAAAGCAAGTGTAGCTTTTGTGAAGAAGAGTTTAACTAAACCAGTTGACTTGTAAGGGATGGCCAAACATCCAAGTGGAATTTCCTAGTAGGCAGTTAAAAGACCTGGACTGGTAAGAACTCTCCTGAGATCGACCTCTATTTATTCGTGATCCTTAAAACCTTTCATCTATAGGCCTGGGCCTATCTGGTCACTAACTTTGAGGGAACAAATTGCTTTGCAACAATTTAATATAGTTCTAGCACTCTGCTTAGTTTCTGTAGTGTTGGCTTAATAGGGAGAGCTTCTGCCTTGCTTATCCAAAAATACTAGACTCTCTTCTGGATGATATGCCTCTCCTAAGTTCCTGATATCTTACTAGAAGCATAGTATCCTGATCTACCACTCAGCCCCATGGTACCATTGCCCAGAAACCTGTACTTTTGTAGTACCCCATACTTGCTGCTGTCACAGAACAGTTTTTCTGCTCAGAAATGTTCCACTTCGTGCCTCAGCCTGTTATTCATTCAAGGCATTGACATGGCCTGAACTATGTCTCTGAAATGAGCTTTACCATCTCTCCCATCTATATTCAAGATTCTCACTGTTTCTTGTACCCACTAGTCAGTCCCTAACCTTAAGTTTTTGTTCTTATTCTTCTTGTCATCTAGGAAGCTCTTTTCAGCTATTGTAGAAGGTCTGTCCTTTCTTGAAGAACTATCATAAATACATTCTGTTTGTGAAACTTCATAATTCTTCATTTACATGTTTTTTCCATCTTTCATTATCCATAGATGCTTGTATCTCTTTTTGAGTACTAAGTATGTTCTTTGATGTTTTTAGCTGTTTTTTGAAATTGTTTTTATCTCTGTTTCTGATGTCTCCACCCACCCCTACTGCACACTATTTTTATAAACTCATTAATGTAGTTACATAATAGATTACTTACAATTTGTTTCCTAGTGATTAAAACAATATCAAGCATTGTAAGTATTCAATAAATACTGTATTTGTTGAGTGGAATCCATGTGGTAGTTAACACCTTAAAAACTGTGAACTGTTTAAGATGTAGAAATTATTTGTAGAAAAGATCAGCATATGCATGGCTATTGCAGAATTTTCCATTTTGGGCAGAAAGAGTAGTGGAAACAGAAATGAGGACTGCTAGAGACGGTGACTAGCTTTGTTACTCAGGGAGTTGTGGGAGGGCCTCCCAGAATTCAGGTCAACTGTGTCTCAGCAAGTGAACAACTTAATTTCATGTAAATCAGCTATTATTAATCATTTATAGAGTGAGGCATTTCTGCTCCTGTTTTATAGTTGTGCTGGCAAGTGGGTGCCAAAGGAAGAGGGAATTCCCTGGGTAACTAAACTCCAACCTCAAACCTCTTTACTTCCTCTGGGTGATAAATTATGTTACAAGGTTCTAAACAAAGAACCCTTGATTCAGATTCTGAAGCACTAGGTTATTGATGCTGCAGCACTTTCGCTGCATCCTAGTTCAGTTAGATTTTTCTCAAAGCTGGTTTCTATTTCTGGCAGTAACTCTTCAGTTCTGGAACCTTAGTCCCAGCCAAAATAAACTATTGTCTCAGGTCTGTATTTTTCCTGAAGCACCATGGCATTTTTATGGAATGTGGAGACAGTTTTATGTAAGACTTTAATGGTAACAATAAAGAACCCAGATCCCTTTCTCCGGCCTGCTATCCTTTCCTCTATCTCCCAACCGTGATTATACAGTTTCCAAAGAAGAGCCATCTTAAACCCTCCAAATACAATCTCTTTTTTATATACTTTGGCATGTATTTTACACTTTCTTTTTATTCCTTTATCCACACTGGCATAAAATTATATTTTATGTATAGTTGGTTACAATTTTAAAGAAAAAGGCAGTCTCCTATATTACGAATATAGGGATAAAATTGCTTTATATTCATTTAAATAATGCTAATTCAGTTTTACTTCTTTAAGTAGCTGTGTTTTATCTGTAAATATTTATTCATGCTGTTCATAATAATTCAGAGAAGCAAATATTACATTAAATCTTAAAAACTTAAAAATATAAAACAGGTAAAGTTTGTCTACTTTTGATTTTTTAAAATTAACTATAAATTAAAAATACATGTTGTTAAGGATGTATTTGTATGCTATGCTAATATCTTTAGCCTGATAGTATCAACATCTTAATATTCAGCATTTAGAAGGCCAGATTCCCCAACTTCAAAGATTGAGTAAAAGAAATGCTTCTGACACTATTATGTTTCTATTATTTGAATTTGTCTTACAAGCCCTTCAAAACATGGTCTGTAAACTGAGAAGTTTAAAAATAAAGTAGAGTTCTGAAGTCATTTCTTTATTAGAAGATGAGCTAATGTGTACATGATAATCCTAGAAACATTTCTTAAGGCCAATTAAATTTTAAAAGTCCTGCTGTTTTATTAAGTGATTATCTTTTAAAATGAGAAACTATACTTTAGCGAATTCAAGAAAATTGGAATCATAAAACTTATGATTTGTTTTTGTTGTTGGCTATTACAAACAATTATAAAGTTTCAACCGTCTAGCATTGCCACTAGCATGCAGTGAGTATTCACAGCAGCTTTAGTTTCATGTTCCATAAAATTGAGCTTCCTGTCTTTACATTTTAGAACCTAGATCATTATCCTTGAGAATGTCTATGCTAATGCATAAGGTTGCTAAGGAAAGGAAATAGTGTAATACGAGAAGACAAAGAAATTGAACCATCAAAGTAGACTCTTGCATAACAAGCAAAATCTTAATGCTTATTGAGCTTAGCTAGAGAATTTACTAAAATGTAGTTTTGAGCCACATGTCTGGAAATGTCTTACCATTTAATGCAGAAAGCATGAGAACCTCTCTGGGATACTGCTATGGTGGGTTCGTGAGGCAAACTTGGATTATTGGTAAAAATAAGCAATTGTGATGTTCTTCCCATACTCATTTTATGTATGTCTAAGTATCATAAATTTCTGGGAATTGGATGATTACTTTTTTCTCAACAGAAACTTTAATATTTTTAAGGCAAGGTATCTATCAAAAACAACTGTACTTAGCTAATAAAAACTTTCTTCCTGTAGAATTACTGAAATACCTAAATTAAGGAATATTTCTAATATATTAGTCTTAGGAGCATCAAACAAAGTACAAGCTTTAGCTATAATTTAACATAATAAATGTATACTTGCTATATTTGTTACTTGGGTGGGGAGGAGGGTTGTCCAGATATATAAATGTACTGAATGTGTAGATAATAATGTATAAATTGCCTTTAATGTAGGAAATATATTTTGACATAAGCACTTCAACATAGCCAATATAGTGTTTTGAAGATAACAGAATACTAATAAATAGAAAACATTAATTGAAATCAACTGTCACCTTAGAGAAGAAGAGTAAATACTGATTCATTAATTTATATATCAGTCTTTCATATTCTGAACATTAGTTCAATGTAATTTTTTTAAAGTGACAAACATTTGTGCTGTTTTCAAATTTCTGATTAAATGTAACTATGAATTATGAAGAGTTCTCCTCCCATTATAAAAACCTTCTTATGTTTCTTGAAGTACTTTCTTTTAAGAATACGTTGCTTCAGAGATAAATATGATAGAGTTCTGCTTGTAAAATAATAAAGATTTAAAATATAATCAAACAAGTAATATTTTCACTAACCCAGAGTTTTAGCATCATGGATTTTAATGACTATACTTTGTCAGACTCAAATTTTGAACTTTATATGTTACAAAGGGGATGTCCTTCAGTTGTGAAAACATATTCCAGAGCAGAAAGAAGTAGATATGTAGCTATGTGAGAGATGATAATGGGATAATGGAAAGCCAATGTCACTTCATCTGAGGTTTGAGAATGAAAAAATACAATTATATTGTGAAGATATATTTTCAAAGTGCTATAGAATGTTTTCAAAGATGAAATTTATGTTTCTTTATGGGGCAGTTTATGAAACATTTTCACATATATTATCCCATTTGTTCATTTACAAGAATCTGTAAGTCAGGGAGTAAACTAAGAATAGAGGTGTTAAAACTATTAGACAATCAGGGACTAGAACTGAGGTTTTTTTTATGCCAAGTTTGTTGCTATTCTTATTTTCATAACTATCACCACAAAATGTAGGGTTTTAGTGCAGAGTAATGAGCATTTATTGTGTGGCTACTAACATAGATATTAAATCACCTAAACATCCTTCTTAATTTTGAATAGTAGGTGTCTAATTATGAAAGTTTCCCTTTGATCCTGTACTTAAAAAGAATGTATAAAACAGAAACACTTTCCTTTAGTACTGCCATGAGGTCATACACACATGCACACACAAATGCTTGTGACACAAAAACATTAATATACATCCTCAGAATACAAGGTTTGTATATATTTCTGTGATAATTTCCCTTCTTTTTACTACTTGTAAGTTAACTCTTTCTAGTGGTCAGGCATTCTGTATGTTTTACTTACATTGTCTAGTACTTAAAATAGCATGACAGTGAAGAGACCACTTGAGAAATACTTCTTTCTTTGTTGACAGTCCCCAGATAATTCAAGTACTCAATTACTACCAAGGGTGTTTTTTACCAGCCAGTTCTTTAAATTTCTGTTTGTTTTAAGTTGTAAATTCCTTAAGTAATTTCAGTATAGAAATATTTTCAAGTAAAAATAATTCAAATATCCATCTTAAAAGGAAAATATTATTGCAGTCATTGGGAATTTGGTGTTTCTTTTCACTGGTGTGAAACCATGTCTATAGTTTTACATTTTAATATTTGGATATCAAAGGATAGTTGGTTTCTCCTTGATATCTTTTTTCAATGCTTTAGATTTGTCATGGGTATTATTTCATTTAAAGAACACTGCTTTCTCTGTGTTGCACATCATTAAAAACAAATCTTTTGCACTTTTGTATGGCGACTCCTAGCATTTTCCTTGCTCACAATGACATTTTCATAGCCTCTGTTATTTACCTATTTTGGTGAATTGACTGTCAGATTAACAGTACAAGAAAGGTTATTAATGAATCAGAAAAATATTGTCAGTTTTATAGATGAACTTTTAGATATAGATTTTAATACTGCTCTCTGATCATTGAGAGAACTTTCAAATTAGCTAATCATACATCCTGAGCCTAATCTTTCTTCATTAGGTTATCATTAAGGAGACTGGCATCTATCATTTTATGACGAGTTCTGAATACCAGGATTTAGTTTATGAAATAGTAAGGGTTATTACAGCAGTGAGTGTTCTGGGGCTGGTGAGTGTTAGGGGCTCTAGGAATCTGTCTGTTAACTTTTCAGGAAGTTTGTGATCCTGTTGACATCGCCTTAGTTTACTGTTTGGAATCCCCTTTGATGGGCGTGTTTACTTCATGGAAAGTGGCAAATTGTACAAAACGAGCATTTCTTCCCTCCTTCCAGCACACAACTGGGTATAATTTATTGTAAATTACTCTAGTAAAAGATTCATGTATTGCATAAGTAATTGACAATTTAAAAAAATCTAGATATTCTTTTCGAGGCCAGGCTTGTGTTCTCCTCCTTCTGGATTCTGCAACTATACAAAGCACGTCCAGAGCACCTTCCTCAAATCCTGGAGCAAGGAGGTGAGCTGCAGAAAGTGACATCATAGGAAAGGCTGTGCTGTAGATGTGCCCAAGATGCAGGAGCAGATTCACCTTCTCTTGGAGAACTTGCCTAGATCCAAATGCTTCTCCATCCTCCTCTGTTTCAGGCCTAGAAGGATTTTGACCTTTTAGATTCCTTGCGAAACACTTTGAACAAATATTTTTAAAGAAAACACTGAAATTCTATAGTAAGGGGCAAAAGAGGAACGCTGGGGCACCATATTCAGCCATGGACCTCTGAGATCCTAGCTATAGGAATAGGAATTTCTGTAACCCCTATAGACCCTTGGACTGGCAGAGGGAGCCAAATGAAGAACATATAGAGGCATTGCTTGAACCTGCATAGAAGGCTTTACTATGCTGGGCAGCTGCAGTGAAAATGTGATTCTGAGTGCTCATTTCTCATGGCCCTCATCCTGCACTGAATACCTGCTGCTTCTGCTGTCTGCCTGGTGAGGAGAAAACGGCACAGGCACTCTCACGCACCTAAGACAGGTCGACTGTCATTGTCAGGGGACCAAGATGCATCTTAAACACATATCTTCTTGCCTGCCAGCCACCCCTGCAACCAAGACTGCCTGCTTGGCTGTTCCTGAGGTGGGGCCACAGCATTGCCCTGTTTTGTTGGTGGCCTGGTAGTAGCTCACCAACCTCATCACAGTTGATGCTTGACCCCAAGGGCCAGAGGACAAAACTGCTGATCTGGTCCCAGTTCCCCAGGACTCAAGCACACTACATAGGGGCATGAAAATGGGATTGATGGCTTGATCTTTAGTACAGGAGGAGCCCCCACTATTAGAAAACAGAAGAGTGTGGCAGCACAGGGGCTGGGCACCCCTCCCTTCATGAGACTGGAATGTGAAGGATGTGTGGCCTAATAGCTGCACTTTTTCCCTCAGCGAGTCTCATAGTCCAGAATGCCTAAAATGGCTCAGTGATCTGAGGACAATCAACTTGGGGTGAGCTCAGTCCTGTTGCTGGGCTGGATGTGGGAGGGAGACTCCCCTGGGCATCTTTCTGCTGGGCTGAAAACCCCAGGTCACCCCTGTTCCCCTATGCGAACTCTGTGGCACAGTCCCTCCCTGAAGGATTGGCCTGGTGGCCTGAGAGCTGTCCCTAGACCCTGACCGAGGTCCATGCTTGTACCTGCCTTGGATAGCCTGGTGGCTGTGTTGCCTGACCCAGCCCCACCCAGCTCTGCCACCTCCAGATACCTTGGTAGCAGAGTGTAGAACATACTCCCAGTACCCTGCTTCAACAGAGACATACCAGTACTTCCTTTGATCAACAAAGGCCAAGCAAAAATCCCATTGCCAACTGCAACAGCCTCTGAGCTGCAAGCATTACCTAGTGGCTGGGAGGTCAAACTGCATGTCCCATCACAACTTCTGGCATCATTGTAAGGCACTCAACTGACTTTTACTTGCAAGAGCTACCTATTAGCCTGTAGCATAAACTGCACAACTCAATATAATTGCTGACAGAACTGCATAGCACTGAGCAACAAGATAAGCCTCTCTAGGCCACGAACATCTTATCTTTGCAGGAGACAGTGAGTCTGACCACAAGCACAGTACATCACTACTACAACATACAAATACTTAACACTTGAGCAAACCACTAAACTAATGTTCTCCATAGCTAAGGAATTAATATAGAGCCTTGACCCCCTAAAAGCACAAAGAAGCAAAGCTAAAAGACCCTACCCAACATATGCAATGGTTACACCCTCAAGTGGGGGAAACCTCCACTCAGATGAAAGTAAATTCAAAAATAAGAAGTGACAGTTCTGCAGATGAATAGGACCCAGCATAAAGAATTCTAGCACCATGAAGAAGCAGAATGCTGTGACACCCCCAAAGGATCATGTTAGCTCTTTAGCAATGGATCCTGACCAAAATGAAAACTTTGAAATGAGAGATAAGTAATTCAAAACACGGATTGTAAGCAAGATGAATGAGATACAAAAGAAAGTTGAAAATCATCACAAGGAAACCAGAAAATCAATTTAGGAGGCAAAAGGCAAGATAGATATATTAAATAAAATGAAACAAAAACTTCAGAAATGAAAAATGCTCTGGAGGAACTTCAAAACACTGTGGCAGACTTAACAGTAAAGTAAACCAAAGGAAAAAAAAATAAAATTAGTAACTTGAAGACTGTACTTTCGAATTAACTCAGTCGGACAAAAAAAATAAAGGAAAAATAATTTTAAAAAATGAACAAAGACTTTCAGAAATATGGGATTTTGTGAAGCAAACAAACCTATGACTTGAAGGCTTTCCAGAGAGGGAAGACAAAAAAGTAACTACCTTGGAAAACATGTTTAAAGGGATAATTCAAGAAAATTTCCCTAGTATCTACACAGGTAAACACCCAGAATGAAAAATGCAGGGAATACCCACAATATACCATACAAGATGAACATCAACAAGACATACAGTCATCAGGCTATCCAAGGTCAAAATGAAGGAAAAATCTTAAAGACAACTGAAGAAAAGAGTCAAATCACCTATAAAGGAGAAGAATTTCCTTTCTAACTCATTCTACCAGGATAATTTTGATATCAAAATATGGCAAGTCCACAACAACAACAACAACAATAAAAATGAAATTGTAAGCCAATATCTCTGATGAAAATAGGTGGAAAACTTCTCAGCAAAATCATGGGAAGCTAAATCTGGCAACCTATCAAAAAACATAATTCATCATGATTAAGTAAGTTTAATTCCAGGGAAGCAAGGATAGTTCAACATACACAAATCAATAAATATGGTTCACTATGTAAACAAAATTAAAACAATCACCATGTGATAATCTCAGAAAAAGCATCTGTTAAAATCCAGCATCCATCATGATAAAAACCCTCAATAAAAGAGGCATTGAAGGAACACACTTCAAAATAATAAGAGCCATATATGACAAACTGGCAACTAAGATCATACTGAATGGGGAAAATTTGAAAACATTCCCCTTAAGAACTGGAAGAAGACAAAGATGCCCACTCTCACCATTACTATTCAGCATAGTACTAAAATTCCTAGTTGGGCAAGAGAAAGAAACAAAAGGCATTCAAATTGGAAACAAGGAAGTCAAATTACCTCTGTTCAGATGTCATGATCTTATATCTGGAAAACTCTATTCCTTCAAAAGACTCCCAGACTGGATAAATGACTTCAATAAAGTTTCAGGATTCAAAATTAATGCATAAAATTCAATTGCACTTTATACAACAGTGCTCAAGCTCAGAACCAAATCAAGAACTCAGTCCCATTCACAGTAGCCTGAAAAAACAGAAAACAAACAAAAAAACCCACAAAACCCCAAAACAGCATCAACAACAACAAACCTAGAAATACATTTAACTAAGGCAGTGAAAGAATTCTACAAGAACTACAAAACACTGTTGATAGAATCATAGATAATACAAAAAAGTGGAAAAACATCCCATGGATAGGAAGAATCAATATCATTAAAATGACTAAATTGTCCAAAGCAATCTACAGATTCAACACAATTCCTATTAAATTACTAATGTCATTTTTCACAGAATTAGAAAAGCAATTCTAAAATCCACATGGAACCAAAAAAAAGAACTCAAATAGACAAAACAATATAAGCAAAAAAAAAAGCAAAACAAAACAAAACCAAACAAAACTGGAGATATTACATTACCTAACTTCAAGCTGTACTAGAAGGCTTTAGTAACCAAAACAGTTAGGTACTTGTACAATAGACACACAGATCAGTGAAACAGAATAGAGAGCTGAGAAATAAAGCCACACTCCTAAAACTAGCTGATCTTCAACAAAGTCAACAAAAATCAACAATGGGGAGGGGCACCCTTTTTAATAAATAGTTCTGGGAAAACTGGCTAGCTACATGCAGAAGAATGAAACTGGAAGCTTATATCTTACTATATACAAAAATTAACTCGAGATGGATCAAAGATCTAAACATAAGACCCAAAAGTATAAGAAACCAAGAGGAAAATCTAGAAACAACTCTTTTAGAAATTGGCCTTAAATTAAGACCTCAAAAGAAAAATGTAGTGAAAACCAAAGCAGACAAACGGGACTTATACAAAGTAAAGAGCTTCTGCACAGCAGACAGCACGATCAATTGAGTAATCAGAGAACCACAAAAATGGAAGAAAATATTCAAATCTATACATCCAACAAAAGACTAATATCCAGAATATATTTTTCAAAACTTAAACAAATCAACAAGAAAATGACAAATAACCTTACCAGAAAGTAGAAAAGGGACATGAACAAATACTTCTCAAAAGAAGATATACAAGTGGCTAATATATGAAAACATGCTCAGCATCATAAATCATCAGTGAAATGCAAATAAAAACCCTTATGAGATACGATTTCATACCAGTCAGAATGGCTATTATTAAAAAGTCAAAAAATAAGAGATGGTGAGGATGTAAAGAAAAGTGACTGCTTTTACACTGTTGGGAGGAAGGTAAATCAGCTCAAACCCTATGGAAAACAGTATGGAGAGTTCTCAGCTATCAAAAGAACTATAATTTCACCCAGCAATTACACTACTGGGTGTCTGCACACAGGAAAAGAAATAATTGTATCAAAAAGTTACCTGTTCTTCACTCTATTCACAATATCTTAGTTCTATTCACAATAGCAATTTTTGGAATCAACCTAAATGTCCACCAACAGTTGATTGCATTAATAAAATGTGATATATATATATATATATATATATATATATATATATATNATATATATATATATATATATATATATATACCCTGGAGTATTACGTGGCCATAAAAATTAAATCCTGTCCTTTGCAGCAATAGAGATGAAGTTGGAGGCCATTATGTCAAGTGAAATAACTCAGAAAAAAGCTGAAATACCACATGTTCTCACTTATAAGTGGAAGCTAAACAATAGGTACACAAGGACACAAAGATGGAAATAGTAGACACTGGGAATTCCAAAAGGGGAGAGGGTAAAAAATACTACCATGTTCACTGTTTAGGTGTTGGGTTCACTAGAAGCCCAAACTTAACCATTAGGCAAAATACCTATGTTACAGACCTGCATATTTACCCCTCTGAACCTAAAAAATAAAAAAAGATCTAGAAATGCTCTATGTATGTACAAAATTGCATGAATTTCACTAAATTAATGTGACCAATGATGACTAAATAAAAAAGTATTTTAATTATTGTAACTGTACATATATATGCCCCCCACACATACAAATGTACATACTCTTTATTTTGACTTACTTGGAAAATGAAAGATAATGCCATTTCATTGCACTCAGAAAAAATAATTTATGCTTTAAATTTGCCTCCACTTTTTAGCAGCAAATCTGTAAAATATGAAAAACATAAATGCATACAGACTTTCATAACCTATTAACTTTTTAAAAGTAAACATACCCAACTTTTGCTGATTGTCTAAAGAAATTATGAAGATTGTGGAAATTTTAAAATACACATGGGTAGAAAGAGGTAGGAAATAAAATCACCTTCTTTCTAAGTTCAGTATCACTAAAAATGAAATAAAGATGTATTTCGCTAAACGTTAGGTGTTAAATGAGAGTCAAATGATTCAAACAAAATTTGAAAACTAATAAACTTGACCTAGAAAAGGCCAAAAAATATGACAGTACCATCTTACTAATGGTACATTTTAAGTTTAACTTTACTAATAGTAGGTTTGTATTATTGAATTGATTCTGTGTCTCAGATATACACACTTTAAATTCCCTAATTCTCCTCTTTTCAACAATCTTGTGGATTCTTAGATGGGGAATCTAAATTTCGAAAGACTTACCAGGCTCAGATGACCATATGGTAAGTAGCAACCATGGATGTCCAACTCAATTCTGCTGGCTCCAAAGCCCCTGATCTATTCCCTAGTCTTTTTTTCTTCTAAATATTAGAGTTTTAAACAAAACTATATAAGTTATACAGGTATAATTATAACTACAATTCTGTTTAATCAATGAAAAACATAAAAACTGGATAATACTAATATTTTTCTGCTTATTGAAAAGTATTGCAAGATTAGCAGATGGTGTGTTTTAAGTGTGTGCATGTGTATGTGTGTGTGCGTGTATTGGAAAATTGTATTTTAGGAGTAAGCATGTACTCTTTGTGGCTGGCAGCATAAGTGTTAAGTAAAACAAAAATGTTTATGCTTCAAGTCCCTTTCTCTCCACCGTGTAATGGAATACTGAATGCTATCTAATATTTAACTAACTGTAATAAACTTAAGAATTATTCCAAAAATTATAAGCTGTAACGTATGACATTTGAAAACAATATTGTGAGTTTTAATGGAGTGCCCGAATTTGTTATAAAATTACAACTCAAGGATTGCCTGTAAGACTTAGATGAAAGCTTCACATTCACATAAACTTTAATGCCGTATCATTTATATGCTGTCTTGGTAGAGATCAGCAATAGGTGTAGAAAATCTTTTACATTTAATCTTAGTCTCAAAAATATCATGAATGAATGGATAATTCTGTGGTCTGACTGTGTTCCCTAAAATTCATGTGTTGAAAACTTGATCCCCAGGGAAACAGTGTTGGCAGGTGAGGCCTTCTGGGAGATGTTAAGGTCATGAGGATTTCACCCCCCATGAATGGATTAATGCCACAATAAAAAGGGCTTGTATGGATGGGATCATGCTCTTTTGCCCTTCTGCCTTCTGCCATTAAGGATGCAGCAAGAAAGCCCTAACCAGATGTTGCTGCCTTGATCTGGCACTTCTTCTCAGCCTCTAGGATTGTCAGAAATAAATTTCTGTTTTTTAAATAAATTACCCACTCAGGTATTCTGTTATAGCGGCAAAAAATGGACTAAGGCAGATAATAATTGCATATAAGTTCTTAAATTTCTATATAGCATGCATAATTGAATTTAAGATTTTTCAAAGAAATGGTATAGATGCTCTCTAATTGGGAGAAATCTTTGCAAAAACAATCACAATTTGATTATAAGGCAGATTCATCAACCTGAGATTGTTTTCCTTCTTTCCAGTACCTCCGAAAACATGAAATAATTCACAAAGCATTTAACTTCGCTAGTACAGTCAAAAGGAAACTGATGCCTGGGCTAGAACCTTATGTTGTTTACTATTTTTTAATTAGGTTTATTTCCTTACCTTTATGCGTTGTTTATTATTGTTTATAATTTGTCTATTATACTTTCAAAATAAAGCAAATCAGTTTATAAATTCTTGGTCATTAATCTTCCAATACGATTATTTCAGAGAAAAAAATCTAAGTGATTTTCTTTTCAAATCCTTTATATGAAGAAACTCGTAATTAGAGAATAGTTCTAAGTAAACAAATAAGAACACAATACTTAAGAGAATTGGCTTGTGTTTTCAGTAAATACTTCTTATCTTGGTTTTTCTAAAAATCCACTTAAAAGTATTAATTAAACTTTTTATACCCTAACAACTAGGTAGAATGTGACTTCTGTGGTCTTAAATGTTTGTACCTGTATGCCAGGACCCTAAAGGACGAGAAACACACACACTCACACAAACACAAACATACTATCTGGCTCCACTTTGTTGGACATGCCAGATTTGGTTATGTTTTGTTGAATATCCCAATAAAACTTTCAGAGGAAATAAAATTTCATACGTTGATACAACTAAGACTTGTAAAGTGTCACTCCCCCAGGTTCCTTGGAAAATCATAATTAAACCTTTAGCTTCATTTGTACTTTAGCCAAAAATAATACACAGCTACTTTTAGAGACCCAATCATTTTTTCAATGTAAAGTAGAACTCTGCTAGTCACTATGTAAATTCCTAACTTCTTAGATTTTTAGACTGAGGTTCATTTTAAAAACAAAATTTTCCTACACTTTAAAAAACTAATTCTGATACACGATTTTATCAAATGCATAATTTTCAATTGCTAAAGCCTTAGACCACAGTCCTCTCCTAATAACGGCAGAATTTATAATTGATTATTGAGTACCCACAATATGTAGGCATTGTTCTATGTGATTTGCTTCATTTAACCCTCTTCACTTAAATTCTGTGTTAAAGATGAGCACAGTGAAGGCAATAGGGGTTGAATAAGCAGATAAGTAGCAGAGACCATGCTCTTAATATCTGTGTATTTGGAATCTGTGGTAATCAAGATTCTGTTTAAGTATTTTAACTTACATAACCATATTTAGTATCACAATTAAATGGTAGTGCTCCTCAAATCCTTGTTGTGAAAAGGCCATGCAGTAGATAAAGGATATTTCAGGAGTTCATAAAATGTATTCCTGTTGGTTTCTATAGCTGAATGACACAGGCCTAGAAACACTGTGTGACTGTATGTGACCACTGATGAGCCCTTTAGCTACTTTGAGCCATACCTTTCTCATGTAGAGAGCAGGTGGAAATTGATGGTTTTTAAGAATCTCCTCAATTTCTAAAATGTGTGCCTACAAAGTCAATATTTAATAATTCAGTCAGTATTTATTACATTATATATATGTAATCAAATAATTGATTTATTATTAGCTCTTATGTGCTTTGATGCATCATAGAAACATATTTCCCTCTGAAATTGATTGAAAAGATCACACCTCTAAGGGATGGCTTAGGGACATGGCAATTTCTATGGTGATGCTATATGTGTCATTTTACTGTTCTGTGTGGAAAGTCCTCTGAAGTTATGAGAGGCACTTATTCTGTAGTTATGTATTTGGTGAAATAGCAAAATCTCTTCTTGGACTATTTTATCAGCAAATAATCTCATCAATGTCTTGGAGGAGATAAGGCTTGACCACAGTATAAAGGTGGTGTTATTTGTACATAAGCAATGCACTCTAATTTATGAATCAATTTCTAAAATGTGTGTCATTTTAGAAATGAATAAGCAGATAAGTAGCAGAGGTTGGTCTCTCCTAGAGAGAGTTGTATAACTGAAAGTTATTGATGTCTTCATCCAAATATTATCTACATGCAATGATTCTCCACTGGGAGCAATTTTTCCCCTTAGGGTACATTGGCAATGTAAGATTGCCAAATTTAACCAATCAAACTACAAATATCTGATTAAATTAGAATCTTCAAACAATAATAAACATTTTAAAATATAAGTATGTTTTGTGTAATATTTGTAACATGCTAAAACTTTATTGTTTGTTTGAAATTCAAATTGAACTGGGAGTCACATATTTTATCTGACAACACTAAAATTAGTCTTGGGGTTTGCTACAGGCATCTAGTGAGTAGAAGCCAGGGATGTTCTAAACTTTCTACAATGCTCAGAACAGTCCCAACTTCACACTGGATATCTTTATTTTGAATGTGTGTATGTTTCATTGAATATAAATGTAACAAGAATTATCCAGTCCAAAATGTCAATAGAGCTGAGGTTCAGAACTCTGATCTCTGTACAATATGTTCCTTCCCTTGATATAGCATTCAATCATTTTGGCTTTAAGTTTGTAATAGGGACACTGATTTGGTACTTTTATATGTGAACATGTTTGGAGATATCATTATATATATAGAATTAAGATAATATTACCTGTCTGCCATTAGTTATATGAGATATGTGTAAACATGTCTTAAAAGTTAATAGAAAGCAATATTCAGTGATTTTCCTTTTTTGTCAGCTGAAGGTCAGTTAAATTTCTATACCACTACAAGTCTCCTTAGGTAACTATTTTTGTCATTGTAATCTATAACCAGGTCATAAAATCAAAGATACAGCAGAATATTAGGTGTTTAGTATTAGAAATACAAAGATGAAGAAGTCAAAATTCGTAATCTTAAGTTACCTAGAGTCAAGAGTCCAGAGAAGCAAAGCAGACATGAAGATAAATGAAAAGTTCAATACTTTCTATGTCACTACTTAAAAATACATTAAAGTCATTATGATGACTTGCTACAAAAATGGCTCAGAATTACAGCATAAATGCAAGTCCTTACACTGAGAAGGTGTGAGCTTGTCTTCCAGAATATAAATGAAAACCTCTATGGAAGTTTTCCTGTTACATGTCCAAGGGTTTTACTGCACTACTAGCAGAATTGGTGCTGAATTTTCTGGCATCCCACTGCACATCTGTATGGTGTTATCTGATGCCATAAGAAGGCTCGGTCCTTTATGCCCTGTTGACAGCTGTAAAGTAGAAGTGTCATAATTCTTTTGGCAGTTGCCAAGTTATCATTGTCCTTAATTTGTGAAAATAGTTTCTTTCCCTCCTCATCTTCTCAAAGATGCAGTAATATCATGGAATTTCAGGCCATTTGCTGACATAAGAGCTGAATAGTAGGTGAATGGGGGACACATATGGAAGATTGAGTTCTCTTCACTGAATTGCTTATTGCTTCTGCATGTATTAAAATGTAAGTGTGAATGAAAGTATTATTATTATTATTATTTTTTTGAGACAGAGTTTTTTGCTCTTGTTGCCCAGGCTAGAGTGCAAGGGTGTGATCTCGGCTTACCGCAACCTCCCCTTCCCAGGTTCAAGCAATTCTCCTGCCTCAGCTTTCCAAGCAGCCGGGATTACAGTCATGCACCACCATGCTCAGCTAATTTTTGTAATTTTACTAGAAACGGAGTTTCTCCATGTTGGTCAGACTGGTCTCAACCTCCCAACCTCCGGTGATTGCCTGCCTCAGCCTCCCAAAGTGCAGGGATTATAGGCATGAACCACTGCACCAGGCGCAAGTATCAATTGTGTTGACTTCCAATGTCTGAATAAACTAGAACAGGATATGGCCTCAAAAACTTACATTCTAGTATAAGAAAGAAATCATCCGTACAGTGGCAGAAAGTAGTAAGCATTGTTAAGAAAAGAACAAAAAGGGTTTGAAGGGAGCCAACAAAAAGGGTGCCCTCTTTAAACTAATATGAGCAGGGAAAATGGAATGAAATGTTTTACGTCAAAAAGTCTTAATTAGGACCTCTAGTCCCACTGCAGGTTCAAATGATGGCCTTTGAGAAGTCCTTTGCTATTAGGCAGATTCAGACACATATGCCTTGTTTTGTTGGATGGATGGCCATGATCTTTCTCTAGTTTATGTTTTCTCCCTGGATATAGCAAGAGCCATAAAGTCAATCCTGGGCTCTGTAACATCTTTCTAAACCTAGAAATGTGTAGCAAAATCTACAAAGTTTATTTTTACCCAGAGGACATGGGCTGGTTTTGTTTTTGTGTTGTTTTGAAGTTGGTAGTTAGAAGAATCAAATCTGTGTCAAATTTGACTGAAGTAAATTACTGCTTTGTGTGTATCTGGCCTTTAGAAATATTTTTAACAAAAATACTTTGTGTTAAATGTTTTTGGAATTGTACGTTAATCATGCTATTCATTTCATCAACAGTTTTAGTTCTTTTTGAGTTTGACTTTGACTTTATACCTAGATCATGGAGGGAGAACCATTGGGTTGGCATCTTCTTATTATGAGGAAGAATTGCATAATAATAAATTATATTAAAAAAGGATAAAATTAAAACTAAATGACACATTAAAATCTCATCATTTAAAATTAAGGGTCTCCACTAAACAGGCTGTAAGGTAAAACTGAAATCATATATTGATGGGCACAAAAAGTAAGGAATTGAAATGAGTTATGTACTAGGTGCCTATTTTAAAATGGCTAAAATTTCTGTGGAGAAGAGAGGAGAAAGCAAAAAGAAAGACTTTTTTCTAGTACTTGCCAGTTTATTCCAGGAATGTAATGCAATACCAAGGAAATATTATTACCTACTTCAAGGAGGCACCTACATCTAAGGTGTGGAGGACTTTAGAGACCTAAGTATTTTATTTTTGTATAAACTCTGAGATGTGTGGTTGCAAATTTTTCTTATACATATTCATTCTAAGTTACTAAATTTCTACCATTTTAGGAAAATCTTGTGCTATTTTCTGCTCTGTTTCTCTCTCTGTCTCTACATACACCCGCCCCCACACACACTGTACACAAACACACACACACACACAAACATATTTAACCTTGGCTTAACTTGCTCTTTTCTTTTTGGTAAAATTTCATAGCCTATGATAAATGTATGATGAGATATTTCCAAAAATTAAAATTATGTTTCATATTAAAATAACATATAAACTATATAGATTTTATAAAGCAGCTCAAATCTTCATACTTTTATTTTTTATATCATTGCTTTATATAGCATAAATTGTTTTATGAGTTAGCAGTTGTAATATTTTCTTATGTAAGCAGCTATTACTAAATACTGATGCAATTGTGTGCATAAAATTTTGGTTGGTCTCATTTTAAGAATTAGTGGTGTAAACACAAGCCTAAATAAATACAAGGAGAAAAAATCAAGTCTGTAAACTTAAATTGAAGGACTATTACATAAAATTTTTAGCTATTCAGTTACTCTTTTAATATAGACCACTAAATATGAACTTAAATTCCTTTAACAGGAATAAATAGTGTATCCTCTATAAATTACTTGTTCAAGACATATAATCAGCTACAAAAATATAATAAAAACTAATCTATCTTCAATTTTACTAAATTGGGATTTATTTGATTTATTTCCCCCCTGAAAGCACATAAGACAATCACATGAATAATCAAAATGTGGAGAAGAGAGGACAGATAATGAAAAAGAGTACATCTACCAATTGATAATCACTGCTCAGCAGGCACAATGATTTCTTATTTTGCATTTTGAAGACAACTATTGCAATAATAATTACAAATTTATGGAAATTCCTTTTTGGGTGTGTGAAATTTGGGTTTGCTTTATAACCGAAAGTATTATTATAGCTATCGAAGAGGTAGAAGAAATAATAGATGTTTTCTGTGCTATCCTATTCTAGATCTAACAGTGGTTTTCCATTCTATTTTTAACTCCTCACACACCTTATTGTATAATAGACACATTCCTGAATCATTGTAGCTCACTATGACTGTGGTTCTCAAATCTGGAGAGTGGATTGGCAAGAGGATTTAAAAACTCCCAGAGAAGGTTATTTACTTTGAAAAAAGAAGAAACACTGAGAAGCTGAAATGCCTACTCATTAATAAGCTGGAGTAGCAAGTTGGATGAAAGCCCATAAAGAAGGCAATTTCCCTTTTAAATGTGAAGATTACTAGCACCAATAGGATGATTTCACAAATTTTTCTGCCTCCATCCACAATCCCTATGCCTACATAAAAATTATTCGCTTTCCATAACTACAGGCTTATGCAGTTTTGTTAATAAATAACAGAATATCTCTCATTTTGAATAGTTTACAAAACACTGATACAAAAGTTACATCAATACGCTGAGGCTTAGCATTAATTTTTCTTCAGGATATGAAATAAGAATTTATATTAGTCCAAGCTATATAGACATTGCATTCCATTTTGATATTTTACAGACATAGGTAAATTATGTTCTTCATTTAAATGAGCTAATACTTTTACCCAGAATAGCTAAAAATATACTCAATCATTCTTTTATTTCTCTTTTACTAAATGGCACTCTGCACCACTAGTGAACAGACCAAGCTCTCCCGTTACTTGTCTTCAATAAAACATTATTATCTTTTGGCATTCTCTTGCACTAGGGGAAATAAAAAGTCACATGTGGAGAAGTTCTAAATGCTAGACAGAAATGATCCTTGAAGGGCAGTTTTTATCCTCCACGGAAGTACTGCAGACCTCTTCCATTAGCGTAGTCCCAGGGAGCAAAAGGTTAGAGACCTGGGACTGCCAACCATACCTGATCACATAAGTCAGCATTTCCCTGAAGTGGTGAGAGAGTGTGTGAATGGACCCACAGGTGCATTAAAGTATCTGAAACGAAAAACAACAACTGTAGTATTTTACATTGGAATATGCTGTACAGAAGGTGACATTTTGTTTGTGGTTGTAGGGAAGAAAGGAAGGCAATATTCAGATTCCGCCCTCAAAACGTACCATTTGGCATAGGTTATGGGAGGTTGAAGACAAGGGAGGGAGTTTTGCCTCACTTAAAACAGCTGGGAAACAGATGGAAACTGATGTGAAGATTATCAAATGCATGGTGCAAACCTTCCACCCACTTTCTACGAAAGAAAGTCCTGTTAGGTGATGGCAGTAGAGGCCTTAGGGTCAGCAAGTGATAGGCTTTGGAAACTGTAAAGAAAGAAGTAAAAAAAACTTTCAAAAACCCCTAAGATTGTATGAAATACGAATCCAGAAGTGCAATTCTAAGAAGCATGTTTTCATAAAAGAGAATGAGAGTTGTGATGGAAACCACAAAAGAACCATATGTACAAGGGTAAAAGTAGTGGCTGGATTAATCAACACATGAATGTTCTCTGTCATAGGAAGTGATATTAAGAAGCACTCATCCACTCTCTGTCATCTAATTTAATGTAATTTAATTATAATTTAATGGTTCCTTCTGTGGCTATCATAAATATGAGTGTGCACAACTTACTTCATTTTAGTCATTGGGTTTCACTTTGTGAGCAATTTTTAGTTTGGTATTCAGGCACTCAGTAAATAATTTATGGATTTAAACACTGAATTACAGCCAGATTTTTGTTTAAATTTAGTCACCGGCTGTATAAATCTCCTGTTGTATATTTCTAGTTACAATGGGTGTGTACATAGATCCATTACATGTGAGTGTTCTTCTGACCATTGGCCCATATTTTGTGTTTTTGTTTGTGTGACTTTGTGATATTTATGAAGTATTTTTGAAGATCGCAAAGTTAAAGAAGATCACTTTCAAAGAAACTCAAATAAATAGAAGTCAATAGGCTTTCCTCAATTTGAATTTGTTCATTCATGCTTACATAAGGGAATATGCTAACCATGAATCATTCAAATTGACTTGCTCATGAGAAAAAATGTGCTGGTTTTACTGTCAGTTTCCAGAGTTGCTTGACATAAAGGAAAAGAGAATTGTTTCCACATAAAGAATAATCAGCCACATATTTTAGGCAAAGTGGGGATCCAAACTGGCAAAATTTCTTTCAATTCACCTGAAAACATGGATGCTTATGTGAGGGTCTTGTTATCTGAATATTCTGTACTGTGACTGAGTTTGCAGACTGCAAGAACAGCCCACAGAAAAGTTAAAAAAAATCAATCATTTGGAAATGTTGTTCACACAGTGTCAGAATAGCTAAATGCTCCACCAATGTAAATGTTGGCAAATCTGTAGCTAGAGGCAAGTGGATGATAGACTGTAGTTTTTACTTTGTAAGTTGGCACTGTGTAAACATGGCCTACCTGAGAGCACACAAATCATCTCTTATGTCATTCACCTGATCCCAGTGGGCCTGTCAACCTGTGCATGACATGTCACAAACTACTTTTGTGCTGGATAAAGCCCCACATGCCCTGCTAAGGTTAGAAGCTAGTCGATACAGGGATAAGTGACAGCCCAGAAATGGGGTCAGTGAGTGAATAATTTTAGATAGTGCCAGTGCACCAGCCAGTGAAACAATCTGTGATCCTTCAGAGGACAAATAATTGTCAGTTTGCCAAGTTGATGCAAACCTATTGCTGCTGCCGCTGCTACTAGATCTAGAAAACTTCACATCTGGCTCACTTAGATTCTGCTAAGAATCAAAACAAAAGTGTTTACATTAAAGTGCCGTGTCTAGTGACTTGCCATTATGTAGGATCCTCTCTAGTTCAGTTAAACATCCCTTGGGCAGACAGAAAGAAAATGAACACTAAAAAATTCATTTTGTACTTCTTAGCATATTTCAGCATTATTGCATGAAAAACCATAATATAGAAAGATCCTTTATAAGCCATGCCATCTTACCTTTGTCAATTAAAAAAACAATTAATATGTCACTCTTTGAAACCTTTGGTTAAATGGTCATCTTTCTACATCAATTTTCTATCATTTGAGCTACTAGAAAAGTTAATTGTATTCACATTTTGTTAAGATATCACAGCTTGTTTGCACATGTGTAAAAATAACTAGATACCAGAAATAATTTTCAGGAGAGCATTAATGTGCTCCCTTATCTTGATTATGTTGATATTTCAATGAGGATAAATTTGCCATAATTTATTAGAGCTGGGTATGATTACTTTGTAATTGGAGTGTGTATGTTTATGTGTATGTGTGTGTGTTTTTACTATTGATACACGTTCGGTTTTTAGTATATTAGGAATGTCTTCTAACCCCCATTTCAGGGATACTGTGAGGATAAAAGAAATGCTATATGTTAATTATGTCTTGAATCCTTATGAGGAAAAATGGAATGATATGCTCAAAATTATTATTGGTATTTTACATTGCATTATGATGTTGTGAATAACTGGTGTTACGTGTTGTGCATTTTATGTTTATCATATATAATGAAAAACACATTTAAAAATTCAGTTCATAGTTTAAGTCATATGAACACAATTTTATTTATAGATTCCATGTTGGACTAAGTATTATATAAAATAAAAGAACATTGCTATTGCCCTCAAGACTTTTACTTAAATACACATAAAAAGGCCAATAAGTACACACATACTTTTATATATGCTCAATCTGAGCATAACATTTTTTATGGTCCAGTTGCTAAACGTTTGAATTCTCAAATGCTCATATACTGAGATGCCACTTTTTAAAGGATTACTGTGTTCAATCTTACTTAGACCTCAAGTATGTGTGTTCAACAAGTTATGAAGCAAAACTTCGTGTCTAAAATTGTTTTCTAGAGAGGTTTTTGTTTATATTAATATATTACAAGCAGTTAAAATTTTTGTTAATATTTTATAAGAAGAAAATTACATGCTTTCCCAATTAGGCTGTGAATTACCTGCTGGAAGGTGAAAAACATAAGAAGCATATCTCCCCCTGTTGAGCTGCCATCAGTCTTACTGTCTTTTGTCTCTCTTTATTCCATGTCTGGCACAGTACCTGGACAAGTAGTAACTCAGTTACTGTGAATGATATGATTGCATGTGTTTGAATAAATGAGTTGTTACCAATTCTGTCTCCCTTTTATTTCAGACTCCCAGGAAGGAAATTACAAGTCAGAAGTCAACAGCAAACCCAGGAAAGAAAGGACAGCATTTACGAAAGAGCAAATCAGAGAACTTGAAGCAGAATTTGCCCATCATAATTATCTGACCAGGCTGAGGCGGTATGAGATAGCAGTGAATCTGGATCTCACTGAAAGACAGGTAAAGCTGGACATTGTCATTATATGATCTTTTTTAATTGCTTTGGGTCCACAGTCTTCTATGCCATTTTTGAAATACCTAATCCAGAATTCTTGAATATCATTTGGAAGACAGATATACTATTCCGTGATAAAACTTTGCCAGCAAAATGAAAAAATGAAAAATAATATAATGATATTTAGAAGAAAACCATACTTTTTGAGTTTAAGAAAGAATCCTCCTGATTATGATCCTTCTGTATTTTTTGGTTTTAAAATGTTATTTCTTTTACATAATGGTGGCATGCAATGAGGAATTGTGTGTGCTTATAATTTAAAATCTTGTTTGGCATATTAGAAAGCTGGTAACCCTAGATTAGTTTTCTGTATTGCTCAGGATAGGATATGTTACATTGCAGTAACACATTAACCCTCAAATCTCAATGGCATAACACTAAGATATTCATTACTTACTCACCCTCCATACAAACTCTACATGTTCAGCATTCCAAATAATCACTCACAGACCCATTCTGACTCTCTTACATCTCAACATGTGGTGTCCATGGTAACCACAGGAAATAAGAAAGAATTGGAAGTTTATGTAGTGACCCTTAAATGTTTTTGCCTGTAAATTACCCATGTCACTTCTATTTACACACCAATGTCTTGACTAGTAAAATGGTGCAGCCTAGGTGCAAGATGGCTGGGAAATGATGAAAGGCAAGGACACATAGATTGTTGGTAACTATTTCTGCCCCTTTATCCAAAATTTTTTTGAAACTGTATTGGTCTCAGTAATTCAAAATTCTGCTACCCACTCAGAGAATACTTTGAAAGTATTGATGTTTTTGGACCCCAATTAATGAGACCTAAATAATATTTTTAAATTAATTGCTTTTTAGGTCCCTTTCTTACATTTTTTTGAATGGCAAATGATTTGCTCTAATAGTGCTCCCAGTGGATTCCTTGTACTTATTCTGGTTTGACTGAGAAGAATCTAGCCTACTGCTGGCTAACAGTTGCTAATCTTTACAAAAACATTCCTGAAAGGCAAATGCAAACATCTTTATGGACAGTGCAGTTATGATTGGCACTCTTAGGGCTAGAGTCTCATTTCCTCTTTCACTGTGTGTACCTCCTCCAGGATCCCATTGGAACCAAAGAAATATCAACAGGGTGTGGACAAATGAATGCATGTCTTAGGAGAGCAAGTTATTTTATCCAATTTCTTAAATAATCTGCTTTCTTTCTGTTAATTTTTACATTTCAGCTTTGGCAGGTTATTTATGGGTAGTAGAAATATGCAGAGGAACACTTTTTATGTGGTTTTATTTATTGGCAGTTTATATTTTATTAAATATTATGACTGGTACCTATGTTACGGAGCACATTTTCCTTCCCTTAAACTTCACATACAAAATTCCATCTATAAGTGTTCAACATTTGGCATACTGCAAAGCAGGATCCAAAATCTACATCATCAGACCTCTATTTTATTTTTAACAGAGAACAGGAAAATAAAAAGGTGTGTGTGGAGGGAGAATTACACACTAATGTTCTTATATAGAGATGGTGAACTCTAGGAAATGGAACCGTATTTTATATAGTGCATGCAGGAAACTAGGATTTGCTTCCAATCTGTAGAAATGGCAGGATGCAGTACTGTGCTCTCAGCCACAAGGAAAAACAGGATTCTGTACTTGCTAATTTGGGGACAGTCTGTGGTTATCTGTCATTATTTGACCATGGAAGAGAAGTTTCACTTTTGTCTAAGAATCATTTCCTTTTAGAAGCAGTTTTATAAATCTGGTTTGAAAATTTTGAAGATGTCTTGGATATTTCTCCTTTCTAACTGACTTGATAAGCTTTGTAAAGAATTGCATGCAAGAATTATGTATACCGATACATACTATTTTAAGGTTTTTTGAAAGATTCTTTTAAAATTTTGTGTCAGTTACCCTTAGCTGTGTAACAAAGCACTCCAAATCTTAATGGCTTCAAATAATAACCAAAGTTTTATTTGCTCTAGATTATGTAGAGATTTTGACTGGGCTTAGTTGGACAGTAATACTGCTGGCCCCACATAGAACCCTCATGGAACTCCCATTAGCTGATGGGATGACTAAGAGATGGCTGGGACTCAGCTGGGACAGCTAGTCTCTTTTGCATATGGTTTCATCTTCTTATAGGCTAGTTTGGGATCCTTCCAATGGTGATAGAAATATTCCTGGGAACACTGAAGGGGAAAACTTCAATGAGCGAGGGCTTTTCAGGCCCCTTACATCATATTTACTAATGTCCCATTGTCCAAAACAAGCCATGTGACCTAACTCAGTGTCAGTGCAGGACAGGACCACTTCACTGGAAGCTGTTCCTGAAATAATCTAACCACAACATTATGGGAGAAAAATAGCAAAGAACATGAGAGAGAATTCAGTTCATTGAATTGAAAATTTGTTATTGTGCACAAGACATTTTTATTTCATAAGTTTCTATTTGTAGTTTTGCAAGTGAATGCAAAAAGATGTGTACATGCAGAATTTAAATTTCTAATCAAAACTAAGTCTTTAGAGGACCTCCGTGGGTTAGTCAAAAATAATTTTATTGTTATGAAAAAAATCTGAATAAAGGTCCAAGATTTGTCAATTGGATTTGTGTGTTCTTAAGTAAGTAACAATCTCCCTAAGGCACAAAATGGAAATTAAAACTACCTGCTCTTTCTTCTACTTAGATTTATATATCATAATGGATATGAAATAATTTTTAGCATAAACTGTAAAACAGAATTATCACCTAGGTGGGAAAAACCTTTGCTCTGCAAAGCATGTTGAATTAATCCTTTTGTAACACAAATATTTGTTGAGCTAAGTGCTGGAAACAAAATCTTAAAATATGCTAGATAAATACTTGTTAGAATTCACAGAAAAGGTAAAAATCAAACAAGTATTCACAATTGTTATGAATGTAGAATGTCACAGGAGAGGGATGATATAATTGTATTGGATAATGTTCCTGATTGCACCATTTCATTCCAACATTTCTGTGCACACATATTATCTTAAGTTTCTTAAATTAATCTGTGCACAAAATATCCTAAATTAAGAATCAGGCCGGCAGTGGGGGCTCACACCTGTTAATCCCAGCACTTTGGGAAACCAAACCAGGTGGGTCACTTGAGGTCAAAAGTTAAAAACTAGCTTTCACCATGGCCAACATGGTGAAACTCCATCTCTACTAAAAGTACAAAAATGAGCCAGGTGTGGTGGCAGGTGCCTGTAATCCCAGCCACACGGGAGGCTGAGGCAGGAGAAAAACTTGAACCCAGGAGTCAGAAGTTGCAGTGAGCTGAGATTGCCTGACTGTACTCCAGCTTGGGTGACCGCAAACTTGGTATAAAAAAAAAATCACATACTTAAATTATGTATCTATCTTAAATTATATTTGTATTTTGGGCTGAATTTTACTGTGTTGAATTTATCAGAAAAATGTTGTATGATGTCAGTCATCAACTTTGCTATTCTTGAAGGTCAGATGGCATATTCTTTCAAAATGCCAGGGCTCTGATCCCAGTGAAATATTTTCAGTTCTTTTATTTATTTATTTATTTTTGGAGGTTGGGCTTTTAAAGTTATTGACAGAATTACATATAAAATGCTTTAAAATCCACCTTCTCTAATTTGCAGTCCAGCTTGTCTTAGTCTATTGGGGCTGCTATAACAAAATACAATACCCTGGGTGGCTTATAAACAACACACATTTATTTCTCATGGTTCTAGAGGATGGGAAGTCCAATATCTGGCATCAGCAGATTCAGTGTCTGGTGAGCAGACACTTCCTCATAGGCTTCCATCTTCTCACTCTGCCTTGACATGGCTGAAGAAACTAGGTAGCTCTCTGGAACCTCTTTAATAAGGGCACTAATATGAGTAATGATAGATTTGTTCTTATGACCTAATCTCATTTTAAAGGCCCCACTTCCTAATGCCATCATCTTGAGGGTTAGAATTTTAATATGGTAATTTGGAGGAGTCATAAATATTTGGACTGTAGCACAGCTATTCCATTACTTTGATTTTTTTAATTAATCTGTAAATACTCTGTTTATCTATGTAATCTATTTCTTGACCCTATATAATCTTAAACAACATCCTTCCCTATGATTGCCACATGTAAAATGTCAAATTATAGGTATGCTGTCTTTTCATATCCATTCTTTAAGACTTATTTTTTTCAAATGTTAAAATAACCTGAGATTCAATAAAATAAGCACATACAGCAAGGAATATTACATCTAACCTCATATTCTTCCATATTTTCCTTAGCTTTAATAGAATTCTTTGAATATAAAATAGTTTTCTTAACATTGTCAAGGTCTTTTGAGATTCAAATGCATAGACAGGACTTATATATATCCTGCAAATGGGGAAAAACAAGTATTATTTTCTAGATCTATAACAGAATTGTTTTTGAGAAATGATTTTCTCCTACATGAAAACTTACTTGATAATCAGAACTAGTCTTTTGACATATTGTCATGTTGAAATTGTACATGATTGGCTGTAAAATATGCATGTCTATAACTGATGTTATTTGTGGCTATCCCTACTTTACTTATATCAACGATCAGTATATCTAACACAAACTTTATGGTGGGTTACATATGTGTCATGAAGATTTACAGTAATAATTATATCTGCTTTTAGCAAAAAGTAAGATACGTTAAATCCTTAAATATCACTGAGGACTTGAATTTCCAAATTCCATTCTGAAGAATAGTCATGGAATCACACCAAGATGTTACACTCTTACGTTTGCATCTCCCAGAATGAAATGTCAGGGTAGTCTGTAATTCTCTTTGAATTTCATCTGGCCAAAGAATAAGAAAAAAAAGAGGCTCATTCTGAAAAGTAATTCCATGTTAGACCACAGGTGTTAAAGAAAATTATTTTACATTAAATAAAAATGCAGAACCTAGAAAGAAGCAGAGCTTCAAATATTTTTATTATGCAATGTTGTTTTGTTGAATAGTTACAGATCACTCCAGTAAATCTTCCAGCTTCTAACTTACAGCTTCTAGTTTACAACATATTCTCGTAAACCTTTCAAGATCAACAGCTAATAATCTTCAATTGTCAGGGTTATCCCAAATGTTTTGCAGAGAACTCAGTCTAAAGACACTGCAGTTTCAAGGTATTTTTAAGTTGGATAAGCTTATTCTGGCTTTTTTCTTCATCCAGATAAACTTGGAGAAAACTCCCACCAGATTTTTAATATCTCACAGTGGGAAGATGAGAGAAAGCAGCTGCAGAACATATAAAAGAAGTGGTAAAATGGACATTTTTATAGCATTAAGGCTGCCAAATATAGAAAGAATGGGAGATCCTTTCACTTCAAAAAATCTTTTTCACAGAGCTAATCAAAGGTGCAATGTTGCAGACTTGTAAACTAGTTAAGATTACTGGAATAAACAGACTGAATTAATGATACTTCTGCCATGATAAATGGAAAATCCCACCTAGCTAGATCATACTCCATTAGTGGAAATGAGAGGGATTATGTTTTGTTTTTTACTCATAAATCATCAAATGGCCCAATGCCAAATGTTTTCAAAATAGCTATCCTTTTTCTGATGACTATGAAGGAGAAATTTTTTGTGTGCCAAATGGAGTGGTTTTGTCTTTTGCTTAGCTATTTTATACAATTTCTCTGCTTCATAGTTTTATTTCTATAGATTTATACACTTAGTTACTTAGCTAATTAAGTCTCCATAACTAGATTTATTGTCTATTCAAGTTAATTCAAGTCTACCTATGTAGCCAGTGATTTTAGAATATTTCTTCATTTCTTTACAGCAGTATATAGCAGTCATCTAGAGAAACAGTAAGATGTTTTATTTGCTTAATTCACAATATGACAACTATTAAGTATAATTTGACCACAACTGGAAAAATGGGAATAGTATAGGGTAAAGCAGTTGATGATGGGTTATGAGAGGGAATTTTAATGTTAAATGAAAAGAGGCATTCCTGATAATACTTTTGTTTAAATAAAGAAATGCATATTGACAGTATTTGGTAAACTCCAAAAGCCAGGCTCAAAACTACTTTAGCTTCCACAAGAAAAAGCTTATGATACATGAAAAGTAACTTAAGAAAGATGAATAATAAAGTAAGATCTATTCAGTGCAAACAATATTTTAACCTAAAATTCATTTTCAGAAATATTACCTGTATAAGGTAAAAGACTGAGAAATCTATTAGAAATTAGATCCCTAATAAATGCAAATATTTAAATTTCAAATAATATTTTGAAAACCAAAGAAAAATAAACAGTATCTTTATTGAACTGGCCTTGAGAATATATAATCTGTTTTCTTTTAAATTGTTATCTTTCTTTTGATGTAGATAGACATATATATACTTAGAGGTATGAATATGTATCTATGTATCTAGATATCTATTTGTATACACACACACACATATATATTCTGTGTATTTGTGTGTATGTATTTGCATATGTATACACACACACACACACACAATGAGCCTTTATTTTAGAAATTTTAGTGAAATTTGCTCCATGATTCTTGCTGTAAATGTTCATCAAACTGGTGTAATAAAAGGATAAAGATAATTCTTCCCAGCAGTCTAAGAATTTGCCACATTTTATTTCATAATTTCCTCGATAGGGAAGCAAAAATATCAATTTATATTTAATTAACAAATTGACAATAGTGTTCTGAAACATATAATGCATTGCATCACAGGATCATCACTTAAAGTGTACTGCTAAAGAAAGAAACTTCTGTTATGGAATATCACTCCATGCATTCCTTTTCAACACTATTCTTGCATCCATAAGTTCTTTTCATGTTATTAAAAAGAATTCTAAAACTGAGAAGCTTCTGGATATTTTGAGAAACTGGTGCAAGTTTTGTGTTGGCATTTTCAATGTTAAGAAAATTTTCTATCATCTTCATATGTATATAGAAGAGTATATACATATGTTCTGTGACGTCTATAATATAATAAACCCAAGCCTAAGACAACTGACAATTTCTAGAGACTTTGAGTATAAAAGCATTTGTACCAATTATTCTTCATATTTCCATGTCTCCCCATGAAAAAATCAGAGATACATTTAATTTAGAATAGACTTTGAACCTCAAATCCCTCTTATCACTTCCAATTTTTTATGCTGAATGTATGCTTTTAAATTGTTGAAGGTTTTGAAGTTATTAAAATTATTGACGTTTTGTGCATCAGTGTATACTCACTCAGAAGTAACGATTGTCTTTATAAGTTCATATAATAAACTTGGATCTAAGGTGATAGTCTCTAAATCTAATAAATGAAATAACCAGGGCAGTAAAGGCTCACATATATTCTGATAAAGAACTTAAACAATCAGAAATGATCAAAATATTAATATTTACAATCAGAATATAAATTTAGATTAAATCACAGTAAAGTTTCAATATTCTACTTTATTTATAAAAAGGGTAAGTTCCTTTGTTTCAGCTAAATATTTATATTCGGTAGGTTATACTTAGAAGCTGTTAGCTAAAATACTGATGGTCTTATGTTGCTAATTGTTGTTAAACATCAGCCAAGAGATTGGGCAAGATATTGAGATCAAAGACCATCATTCTAGTTGGTCTTAGTAGCTTGAACAAGATAAATATGAAGTGGTGGCTCAGAATATACAAATTCCGTGTCTTCAAGTATTGCTATTCAGTAATTTTATAACACAATAAAGAAGAAAAGTGCCTAATTTAGTTTTAATTTTTTCATTCAATTCGATATAGTCTTTTATTCATGATATACTTAACAATATTTTACTTAAAATAACTAAAAGCCGTGTCTATTTTTTATGTTGTGTAAAAATAGGATTAAGAGTAGTGAATTTTCACTGTAAATGTAGTGAGACAAACCATTTGAGTTGAATTTTACCAGGTATGAGAGAAAGAGCAATGCTTTACTATTACTGTGACTTTTCTAAAAGACTGAGTTAAAATAAATCAACCAGATAACCACTTTGCCTCATCATGTGAATGGTTGCTTTTGGTTCATTTTTGGAAAGATGAATGAGATCATAAGGTTGGCTTGTAATTGTGCCTGTGAGATTTAAATCTGTCATGGAGAATTTCATCCGTTGCCCCAAGAAAGGGTTAATCCTTGTTCGAGATGTTATTTGTCCATGGCTGTCTATAGCTAATGTGTATTCAGTTTGATTTAAAAACATATGAAATATATAATTATAAATGTTATAATTACATTAATGAGCCTGATTCACAAGACTTGGAAAGAGAAAAAGAAGAGGCTTCAAAACTAAAAATTACAGAGGTGGGAAAATGATTCCCAACATGCTAAATTAGAGGATAAAGGTGAGAGGCAGCCCTGTAAACAGGACTTCAGCCTTTAGTTGTGAAATATGTCCTAAGCCTCCACAGCCTCCCTAACACACACAAACACCCTTTAATTCTGGTAGAAACAACAGAGTCAATTAATGGCTCCAAAAAGCTTTTGGAAATAGCTGAAGAATTCCTTCTTTTAATCAGATATAAATCTATCTATTCAGGAAGAGTAAAAAAAGTTTGATTTTCACCATTTTTTTACTTTTAAGCATTCTTGGTTCTAATTCTAATATTAATAAATCAGTAGTTCAGCTGCTTTGTCATTGAATTACTTGAATAGGTCTTTGGATTTACTAGATACACTGCCATGACCAATTTTAATCACTAGAGATTCAATTAAATCTGAAAATTTTATTTATACAATTATTATTTGCATGTTTTCACATCTCAAAGGTGTAAATAAATATTTGTTAGACAATGTCTACAGTATTCCAGATGCTCAGGTAAAAATGGAAGCAGTTGGAATATTAAATCTACAAATCCCAGATGTTTAGAGGCATCTGAGTATGTCACTGAAATTTTTATTTTTCATCCAGATGTTTGGTGTTATGGTTGATTCTTCAAAACACAGACATTTATGGTATTATATAAATCTGAGTTATGGCATTATATAGATTTAACTTTCTATCAGCCCATTTGCCTCTGGACACCTTAGGAAATTGTGTGACAATACAGATTCAAATTTCATTTATTTTGCCTTGTGATATATTGTGAAATCTAAGAAGACTGATATTGTGAACTTACACAGTCAAAGCTGTAATGTGCTGGCCAAAGAAGTTAAATTTAAATTTCCTCCATTTTCTTGACTGTGAATATCTTAAGGGTGGGAACCATGTTTTATTAATGCTTCAACACCTCCCATCTTTGATCTAACATAGTACAGGTTGTTGGACATTTGGTAATATTTTTAAATGCATGAATGAATGAATAAATAGAGTTCCAAAGTCACCAAGGAAATGTGAACATTTTTGTACCCTACATAGTTTATAAATCTTATTATATAAAATATGCTCATACATTTTAATAAAAATAATTTGAATACTTTTTTATAAATAAAATTTTAGGCATTTGGATGACTATAATTTAGCTGTCTTAAAAACAAAAACTAAAAGAAAAAGTTTTTTTTCATTCCAGTCAATAAAGCTGGGTTAATAAAGTGATACTAAGTTATACTATGAAATCTCTTATTTATAAATGGACTACTGTCTTACATTAATGACAATATTGATTTTTAATCTGGAATTAATTTTGTAGATTTTGTTGGGGGGGTTGCTAATTCTATGATGCTAATTGAAAACTGTGTTTTTCCAAAAATCTTTCTCCACTTATTTTATAGTATATTTGAAAATAAATCTGAACATATTGACTTTTAGAGTTCTTATTTTTCCTTCTCTTTTCTAAAAGATATGACTATTATGTATTTGTTGCTATTTTTTGTCCCTTACTAAGATGATGGAATTTCAATGTCAGATATATAATCTAGCCTTGAAAGAAAATAATACATAAGGTATTAGAGTTACTCTATACAATTAAATGCATATTCATATATGTTTGTATCCATATGTTTATACATATAGCTACTACTGGCATTAACTATGCAGTCTTTTATCAGTCTATTTTAAAAAATGAAATGGTAAAATTTTACATAATAGACATAGCAACACAAAATAGGCTATATGTAAAATCAATACCATATTCTTTACATTTAGAGTTCTCGCATTTAGCATTACCCATAACATGTTTTATACTGGTTTTATAGAATTACTATACCCTTCTCCTAGAAAAGGAAATACATGTAGGTTTTAAAAAGTATATTTTGCCTCTTTTTCTGCCAAGATCATTTAGACTGAATGTTTCAGTTCTTGGTAATAATGATGATGATCATGGCATATGTATTTCTTCTATCTGGAATTGTCCATGAGAAAATATCCCTATAGGGAACCTTGAAATGGCTCATGATTCCTATATTAGAAATACGAAAATTGAGGTAAAGTGTAATTTTCTCAAATTCACACAAAATGGAGAAGTGAAGCCAAGAGCCGAACCCAACTCATGTGAAATAGATCTAATGCAAAATGCAACGTCAAGCTTGCGAAGGTAATTAAACTCAGTAGTATAATTAGCTAAATTACAGTACAGGAAAATAGTATTATATTTACAAACCTAATCATATTAAGTGGGAGAATTACATGAATGATAGTACTAATATGAATGGAGTTCACATACTCTATATGCTTTATTTTTTTGTTCTTAATGCTTTAAAAATAGGAGTATAAAATATAACAGGAATCAAAAAAAGAAAAAACCCAGAATCTGGAACCAAACAAACCCCAGCCCTTACATTTAAATCCTGGCACCACAATTTTCCTTCTGTGTAATCTTAGGTAAGTCTCTTAACCTTTACCTCAACTTTCTCATCTATAACATAAGACTGATGGTAACAATTTCTGGGAAAGTATTAGAATATTGTATAAACAGTACCAATAGTATAGCTGTCTATTCCTAAGTAGGTATATAAGAGGCAATTACTGATCCTTTTGGTTAGTAAGTAGTAATAATATGTGAACACCTATCAACTACTTTTTAGTGAATCTTTTTAGTACTATTTTTTCTTATTTTTCATTGTCAAGTTGATTAATATATGTGTGTGTATTATATGATACATGAATTCAATTATGGCTCAAAGTGAGACCAAGAAAAATCCGAAGTAGTGAAATACCTCAGTTTAAACATTTCACTGTGAAAGCATGCTGATGAAGCATTGTGATTTGAAGATCAGTGCTATGTCTTTGGAAATTTAATATATTTTTCTTCACTTTCTCCATAGCACTATTGACAGCAATTGAGATTATTTCTAAAATGAAAATAGAGAATATTCAAAATATTTCTAATGTAGAAGAATAAAACACAACTATCCCTAGCAGATATAAAGGCTTATTATAAAATTATAATTAATAAGATAATGTGGTTTTATCATAACTATAGAAAAATTGTTCAAGAAACAAAACAGATTACATCAATAAAGCTATGCATATATGGAAACTTGATTAATGAACAGAGATGAAACAGTGGTCACTGGAAAAAAGGTGGGTTATTTAATAAATGGACCTGGGACAATGTGTTATCCATTTAAAATAAAGTCAATTTAAGCCTATTCTTCAGACTATATACTAAAATCAGTACTTCATGGATTAACTACTTCAATATGAAAGGCAAACATATTTTCTTTTTGAGATAGGATCTCACTCTTTTGCCAAGGCTGGAGTGCAGTGGTATAACCACCACTCATGGCAACCTCAACCTCCTGGGCTCAAGCAATCCTCCCACCTCAGCCTCCCAAGTAGCTGGGACTACAGGCACTGTGCCATCCCACCCAGCTAATTTTATTCTATTTTATGTATTTATTTGTAGACACAGGGTTCCACTTGTTGGAAAAGGCAACCTTTAAAACTCTTAGAAGACACAACAGAATACCTTAGTGTCTCAGAAAAGAGATTTTTTTTTTATAAAGGAAACACAAAAACACTAGTCATAAACAATAGATAAATTTAAACATATTAACATTAAGAGTTTCTGATTATCAAAAGATACTCTAAGAAAAGGAAAAACAAACAGCATTCATTGAAAGAAGATAGATAGTGGCAGCCATGTAACTGGAGTCTCTAGGGAAGTTCCCATCATATGCTTATCAGAACATAAACGCAAGAATGTCTATAGCAGCGTTACATACAGGAAAAAAAAGAATTCAAATATTCATGGACAGTAAAATGGAAAAATGGTGCTATATTGACAGAATTTGGAATATTATACAGTGATAAAAAATGAATAAATACAGTCTCTTGAATCAACATAGATATGGCAAAAAGCCTACACCTAAGAACATTCTATTCCGAGAAACCTAACAAACCAATAAAATTAAAGAGTATATTTTTAATGTCACATGTTATGAAAAAAGTTTGTTTTCTTTTTAAAGAAAGACTTGGAGATGATACCCAAAACTCAGGCTTGTGGTACTTTTAGGTGGTATAGACAGAGAAATACATTGTAAAAAGAACACTTAGCTTACTAGAAGCTATAATCATGAGAAGTGCAATGTGAAAGAAACAGATTTCCCCCTAAAAAAGATGGAATAATTCCAGTAATATTCTAGTTCTGATAATAGATAGACCTTTAATGTCTGTTGGTTGCCATATATATATATGTGTGTGTGTGTGTATATATATATACACACACACACACATATATATATATATAAATGTATTAGGCAAATTCAACGAAGCTTTTAAAAGGAAAATACCTGTACAAAGCTGATGTGAATGATGTAGCATATAATCTCGGTGTTAGCATTTAACAAATGTGAGAATTTTATTACTGTGACCATATTTTAAGAAATCATTAGATCAAATATTTGCAAAGTAACATAAAAGAATTAAGGCCAAAAAGAAGACTAGTTCAAAAGAAGATAGGCTCAGTGTGAGGTGGAATGGTCAAATAAAGTTTTGTGAAAATGGCAGTAGTTTCTTTTTGTTTGTTTGTTTTTTGACTTTTTTTAAAAATTATTATACTTTAAGTTCTGGGATACATGTGAAGAACATGCAGGCTTGTTACATAGGTATACACGTGCCATGGTGGTTAACTGCACCCATCAACCTGTCATCTACATTAGGTATTTCTCCTAATGCCATTCCTCCCCAGGCCCCCAACCCCCCACATGCCCAATTTGTGATATTCCTCTCCTTGCGTCCATGTGTTCTCATTTTTCATCTCCCACTTATGAGTGAGAACATGGGCTGGATAAAGAAAATGTGGCACAGATACACGATGGAATACTATGCAGCATAAAAAAGCATGAGTTCATGTCCTTTGCAGGGACATGGATGAAGCTGAAAACCATTATTCTCCACAAACTAACACAGAAACAGAAAACCAAGCAGCAGTAGTTTCTAATGGTAGAGAATGGCCTTTCAGATACAGCTTAATCAGTAGCTCCCTGAGCATGTTTTATATTGGTTCAGGAAATGACAGCTAGACATCAAATCAAAGAACTTAGGAGCGAGGAGGCTTTGACCAAGACCAATATTATGCTAGCTCCAATTCACGGAAACTCTATATAGACCCAAGTACTTTGAGTGACCTAAGTTTTTGTCTCTTTCACATTGTATGCTGTAAAATACAAAATATAGTAGTTTGCACCTTTTGAAAGTTGAAAAATTACTGGCCGGGCACGGTGGCTCTGTTGTGTAATCCCAGCACTTTGGAAGACTGAGGCAGGTGGATCACCAGGTCAGGAGATCAAGACCATCCTGGCCAACGTGGTGAAACCCCTACTCTACTTAAAAAATTAAAAAAAAAATAGCCAAGTGTGGCAGTACATGCTGATAGTCCAGCTACTCGGGAGGCTGAGGCAGGAGAATCGCTTGTACCTGGGATGTTGCAGTGAGCTGAGATCGCGCCACTGCACGTCAGCCTGGACAACACAGCAAGACTCTGTCTCCAAAAAAACCATCATGAACATGCAACCTGATTTAATTCAATGTAGATTTGTTTTTCTATTCACTCCTTCATGGTGTCTTTTTATAAGCCTTTGAGGAACTACTTTTCACTAATGACACTAAGGAGAAAAAAAAGTCATTTTAATTATTTTTTGTTTTGTTTGTTTGTTCCCTTTCTTTGCTGAAGGTGAAAGTCTGGTTCCAAAACAGGCGGATGAAGTGGAAGAGGGTGAAGGGTGGACAGCAAGGTGCTGCGGCTCGGGAAAAGGAACTGGTGAATGTGAAAAAGGGAACACTTCTCCCATCAGAGCTGTCTGGAATTGGCGCAGCCACCCTCCAGCAAACAGGGGACTCTCTAGCAAATGAAGACAGTCACGACAGTGACCACAGCTCAGAGCATGCGCACTTATGATACATACACAGAGGACCAACTCCATTCTCAGGAAAGAAATGTTGTGATGGCAACCCTTACCCAAACATCGTTTACACAGAGAGATGACTATGGCAGTGATGTTTAATATTATTAAATCCAGGCATCTCGAATCTGTTTTTCATGATTTATAGAGGGTTTACACTAAGTGCCGCTTATTAAAAAGCTTCCACAATGAAGATGGAGAAGGTGAACTTGCTTTGAGTATTCCAGATGTGTTTGGTCGTGTGCATGGCAGTGAGCAGGTATGTGTTTGCTTTTGCTCTCAATGAAAATTAAATTGCTATCAAGACCAAACTATGAAACGTTTTTATTCAAGATGCCTCCAGAGTGAAGATACCGAAGATGAACTTGCATTGAACATTCCAGATGTGTGTGGTCATGTGTATTACAGTGGGCAGGTATTTGCTTTTGCTTGCACTGAAAATTAAATTGCTATCAAGAATAAACCATGAAACATTTTATCCTGAATAGCCACAGTGCCTGAAATCACTCAAATGGATAAAAAGTGTATTTTAACTCTGTATATATTACTCTTAAGTCATTTTCCTGTCTTCACTAATTTAGCAATGCATTCATATTAGCTGATGAAAATAGGCACTCACAATGACAACCAGAGCCAGCTTCTTGTCCTTTTTATACATTTTATCATCCCAGAGACAATCAGTATGTGCTTACTTGTGTTCAAATAGAGAAAAATACAGTAGAGTCTGATAGGACATGTTCTTGTACCACAGACAAAACAAATCTTATGTTGCATTTACTATCAACTGCTGCTAATACATTATTATAAAACTTACCTAGCTCCTGAATTCTTCCTATCTTATAGCTTAAAAAAAAATTAGGATCATAGGCAAATCAGTTACCTTGCAGAAAGAGCTTTGTATGGCAGACATTGTCTTATTTTATTTCTATAAAGTATTAGCTGTGTGAATATGATTTAATTAACAAGGAAATGTCTCTTCCTGATTGGCAACAGTGTTAGACAAGGTGCAAAGCAAAACTGATTCCTCAAGTTGATAGAAAATAAAATTCTGAATATCTTCAAATGAAATTCAGTAAAAACACATTATTTTTTCGTATGTGATGTATTCATGCAGAACAACAATCTTTGTATTTTGTTTTTCAAATGTGTTTAATAAATGATCCTTTGTAAATAACTGGTCTCCCCACTGTAATTTCCTTAATTTTTACAGATTTCAATAGCAATACATAACCAAGTCTCAAATCTATCTGCTTTTGTGCAAATCCAGATGATTATAATTAGTGAGTTATTTACAATTTTTTCATTTCTAATTTTTTATTACAGCAGGAAAAAAATTCAGTCCTTTTGTAATGAAAGGGCACCTAAGAATGTGCATATATTAAGCTGTTTCTCTAATTTGAAGAATATAGTGAATGGATTTTTTGTGTGTGTTTTATGAAGCCACAGATAAAAGTAGGAAAATAGTATTAAATAATATCATTTACCACAGTGAGGAAAATAAAATAGTCATACATTTTAAAAATCATGTCTGATATATTTAAGTTAATCCAACAGTGGTTTTATAGTATGCAGAGTATCTGGTGTGAAAAAGAAGTTAAACAAGCTAATCAGAGTCCTCAGTCCTAATGGGACTAATGTAAGAAGTCAAGGATGCTATTAATGTAATGTGTTTGCATCATGCATGGTTGCACATGCACGCAATGCCCATGTTCTACTCATAACTTTATCAGATTGTTTTTCATTTGTTTCATATTGTAAGCAGAAATGCTTGGAAACATTGCCAGCCTCCCTTCCCTGCCTCGACCAGAAACAAATACAGAAAAACAATCAGTAAAAATTTCCAAAAACTCTTCAGTTGATTGATTTCATTTGCTTTATAATGATTAGACTGACAAAAATTAGATTCAATTATTTTAACTTAATCTAGCATGATATAAAGAGAGTATTCCAGAAATAAAGTAAATAATTATTTTATTTGTATCACATTTTCCTTTTGTGATAATAAATTTTATCTCAGTGTAGTTATCAGTATTTTTAAATTAACTGAGAATAGATCATTCAAATTGAAGTCTTCCAGGCATGAAACAAGACAGTTTTTTATCAGTCACTTGAATAAATACAAAGTCCATTTGTGCTGATGACATCTACTTGGGTGGACTGACTTTCTTACTGTAGAACAGGATTTAAATTCAAAATGTCTTGACAAATTGGTGAAGTGGGAAGATATAACTCAAACTGAGTTCAATAGGGACAAAGTGGAGGATAATTCATTTGGGCAGGAAAATAATTTCCAGAAATAAGAGAAAAGGACGCCTTAGGAGTAGCTAAAAAGAGAGGTAATGGTTGTAGCCAAATAGACACAAGAATTTCAATGTAGTATGATAAATGAAATAGGAAAATGGGATTGTGAATAGATATGACATTCAGGAAATGGGAGGCTTTTATATCGTGGGCCATATCTTTATTAGAGAATTGTGAGCAATCCTAAAATGAAATTTGACTCTAGAGAACACAAAATGGTAAGAAAGGCCCACATGACTGACCAAAAAGAGACATCACTTTATGATGAATTAAAATGATCTACCACATAAGACACCTGACATATTATCACATTGTCAACACATTGACAATTAAACAGGCAAGTCAGAGTAATTTTTATTAGTGGAAATTGCTATCTTTTTAAAGTATTTCAGTATTTTCCTGTCTTCAAACTGATCCATAGGTTAGTTACATGATATCCCAATATCCTTTTAGAATTAAAATTCTTTGAGGAAACTTAAGATTTTTCTCATGAGCTATCTGGGTTTAATTCAATCCCAAGGTGCCAAAAATCTAAAAGAACTCTACTTGTTTTTATTCTGTACTGGGCTCCTGGCATGCCCTGGTATCTTATCACATAATGCCCTTTTCATGTAATTCTATCTCAGACCCTGTGGCTCTGATAGAAATTCATAATAGCATAAAAGCACCTTTCTCTGAAAATAGTATGAAATCATGGTCAGGATGATTTTTTTTTTTTTTTTTTGTAGGATTTGGAGTGATGAACACTAAAAGTTTTTCCAAAGGCTGATCCACATATTTTTAACTCTTTATTCACAAGATCCCAATTTCTTCCTACTTCCCATATTTACCCACTGCTGTCACACTATATTTTCTTCTTCAGAAACCATGCATAATACCCGAGTTTGCAATTTTGCTTTCTTTAAGATGAACTAAATGCATTTACAGTAATCCCATTTATAGTTTTAATATACTTATGAATACCATTACGTGAAAAATGTGTAAGAATCACTTGTGAAATTCAATAAAAGCTTTTCTCAGACCAGTAAAATAAGATTAGAGGCCAGATTAAAACAAAGTAAGTTATAAAAATAAATATTTAGTAAGTTATAAAAATAAATATATTTCTAATGCTACTAGTTTTTGATAACATTTCTTAAATTACTGGTGTATTTGACGGCAAATGCTAATTTTCGCCTGACAGAAGTTTAGAGAAACTATAGATTTAAAAATTAGTCTCAAAAAAATAAATAAAATCAGTCTCAAAAACACAGAGTATCCTGTTAGTGACTAAAAGGTTTAAAGAAAACACTTCTCACTTTAATTTCTAAATACACTTAGGCTGGTGATTTTTTAAGAAACAGCCATTTATGCCATGCCTTATTTTCTAATAAAATGCATTTAAAATAATTCACTTAATATTTGAGGTGACTGGTATTTAGACTACAATATAAATTCAAAATATGAACTACAAATACCTGCCTGCCATAGTTCTTTGAGCTATTTGGGGGAATAATTGTATTTTCTTGGCAGCTCCCTTTGTTGCATTCTTTCAGTAAAAAGCGATCTAGAAATAAAAATAAATTTAAGCTACAAACATTCCAGATCTTACAAGTGTGGAATATGTAGGACTGATCTGCACATACTGTCATAAAAGTGGCTTTTTTGGTTATGTTTTTGTATCTCCTGCCTAAAGCTGGTCAGGGTAATTGAATAACAGTCCTTGTGGGCACCTCAACACTTTGCTTTTAACTCTTGCAAAGTGTTGCTAGAAGTAGTAGACAAAGGATGAAAAATGGCTCCAGAAAACTGGATTACTACACCAAACTCTAAGAACCTATAAAAATATGCAGCTCAAAATTTAAATATTTTTTTGTTTAAGTAATTCGTATGTATTTTTACAATACTCTTATATTAACATTTACAATGGTTATATATATTGGAAGTACATTTAAGACTAAAAAATTTTTTATGTCTTATTTTTCCCCTTAATAGCTAACTTTTATTCGAATGCAGCTTCAAACTGTGGCTTGAAACATTTTAGAAAACTTTTTATTGCATCACAATGTATTCAGCCAGCTCAGTAATTCCCCATTAAAATATTGTTTACTTTGGTTACAGCTCCCAAAATAGAATGAATTTCCAAATCCAAATTATTGTCACATTCATTTCATGGAAGAGATGATACAGTGATTTGAGTATATAGTAATATCAAGTTTAGGCTGTACTTTGTATTTCTGTACTTTAGTAATTCACTGAGATAGACATGTATTTTTTTACATTAAAGAGCAATCAGAAGGTTTGGGAACCAGATTATACTATAATTATTTAAGTGTACACTTTGTTTTTGCATATGCATAATAACTATAGTTGAAAACATTAAAAATTGTCTTTTTGCTGAATAAATGTTAATTTGAAAAACAGTCATTAGAAAACACTTGTCATTATGGATGGGTAGTTTTGTTTCATCATTACTGGCTTTGTTTTTCTTTTCTTTTCTTTCTTTCTTTTTTTCTTTAAGTTTATACTACCTTTTACTGAATATGCTACTGCCAGTAAATGAAAACCATCAGTAAAGATGCTCCTAATTTTCCTGTTTGATGAAATCTTGGACCCAAATTGTTATTTAGCATCAAGCTATCAATTCAATTGGATTATTTCTTTGGCTTTCCTTTTTCTAGGGCAGATTTTAATAATTTTCTTTGGACTCATCAACATTGAAATCCAATAATTTTTTATGATCACAGATATATATGGTGTAAGAGAGTGTTTAGGTGTTAAAAAAACAGTGGAAAAAATTGACAGAAAAGGATGCTCAACTGAGAGAATTTAAAAATACTTCTAGAATTGTTCAATAGAAAAAAAGAAATTGTCTCATGAAATTGCATATTCTAGAAAAGTATCACCAACTTAACTTCTTTTAAAAGAATGTATGCAATAAGCCTTTCAAAGTTGCCTCTAACTACTACAATTTTGGGCAAATTTTTGCTTACTGGAGGGATGTGATTGTAGCCCATCAAAGAATGATAGTTGGGCAAAATCTTATCATTTGTATCTGAAATAAAATATTTGCTAAATGTTATTAAATAAAAACCAAAGGAGACATATCTTGTTAGAATTCAATTTTTAACAGCAGACCACAAATCAGATTGGTTAAATGAAGAGACGTTTAATCGTGACCATACTCTAATCTGGAAACCTCATACAGATTTAGGCATCCTTGCTAACAATACATTACACTTGATCTTAGCCAAAAGGCTGAGAAGCAGTGCTAACATATATTAAATCATGTTCAGATATTTCCTTAAAATAAATGCTTTTTAAAAAAAAGTACATAGAAGAGAAACTTTTGGCCCAGAGCCGTGGCTCACGCCTGTAATCCCGGCACTTTGGGAGGCCAAAGAGGGTGGATCATGAGGTCAGGAGTTCAAGACCAGCCTGGCCAACATTGTGAAACCCCATCTCTCCTAAAAATACAAAAAAAATAGCCAGGCATGGTGGCAGTTGCCTGTAATCTCAGCTACTCAGGAGGCTGAGGCAGGAGAATTGCTTGAACCCAGGAAGCAGAGGTTGCAGTGAGCCGAGATTGTACCATTGCATGCCAGCATGGGCAAAAAAGTGAGACTCAAACTCAAATAAAAAAAAAAAAAAAAAAAAAAAAAAAAAAAAAAAAAAAAAAAAAAAAAAAAAAAAAAAAAAAAAAAAAAAAAAAAAAGAAGAGAGAGAAACTTTTTATTCACGTGGTACAAAGTTTTAGAAAATATATATCTGTATAGATATAGATTTTTAAATAATTTTGGAAATATACTATATATGGTGTTCTGTAAGCTGGGGTGTTTTTTGACATAATAACACAATATAAATTTATTTAATAGCTGAACAGTATTTCTTTTTATGAATCTATTATATGCTCTTTAACAATCCCCCACTATTGGATATATTTTTTTCTCCAAGTTTCCCTTTAATAACATTGAACTATTTTTTTTACATGCTTCTTTGTAAAATCTAATTTTTCCCATTAGGGGATTTTGTAGAAATTGTATTATTTAGGACAAGTAAGTATGTTTATTATTAGGACTTTAAATACACATTGTCAATTTTGTATTGCAAATTTACACTCATTCCAATCCCTATTTCTCCATAAATGTAATTTTAACTATTACAATTTTTTAAAAAGTATTTAGAATCTGGTGATAAAGCATATTTTAATTTGTATTTGTTCAATCACTAATGAAGTTGAACATCTTCATGTATTTATTTATAATTATATTTTTTGAATCATTGATCATATTCTTAATATTTTTTTGATATTTGCATTTCTTATTAATTGGTAGGAGATTTTTACATATTAAATATATTAAGTATATGTCACATATTATATATTTATAAAATTATAAAGTTAAAAATTAAGAATTTTGCTACTTTAGTAAATTTCCAGAGTATGTTGTTTTTTCAAATGCAACAGGTAATTAGTAAAGAAACTGACCAAACAAAAAAACCTATACATTCATAACTCATTTCTTACATATGTAAGCAATAGACTAAATGAATGTATCTTCTTTTTTATTTTCAGTAAAGCTTTTACTTATTAATAATACATAAATTCTAAAATACTAAATAACTACATTATTTTACTTATTAGGAGGTCATGCAAGTTACATCTTAATAGTAACAAATACAATTATTATTAAATGTCTTAAGTCTTTTGATTTAGGGAAAACAAAAAGAACACAGACAAACTTTAATGTCTACCTTAAACATATTTTCTTCCTTTACTGGCAATAGTATATCCACAAAAAGGTAGAAAGGTAAAATAAACAGCTTTTTTAAACAGGAAAACAAAGCCACAACAATAAAGCTACCTATCCATAATGACAAGTGTTTTCTACTGATTACATCTTTACAATTTAGATTTCTTCCAGAAGTTACCAGCCATGTCTTCCAGGCAAGTCATATATGTAGCTGAGAAAACACTAGATGATAGAGTTACAAAGATAAAAATTTATCTTTAAAACGTACCATTGTGTCAACTTTCTTTGACTGCAGTAGAACCAGACATGGAGGAGAGGGTGAGTGTGATAATGGCACCTTTTAACGGAAGCATCAGGTTCTGAGGAAGAGACGAATACTTCGAGGGAAATTGTTTCCTGGTCTTTTATTTTTTAAAGGAGCAATCAAAATGCACTCCAGATGTATTAAAGGTCCTGTGTAAATGCTAATGTTAATTATAAAATTATTGGTGATAATAAAATCCGTTGTTTATTAAAATTTTTCCACTACTCAGGATGCTGAGGCAGGAGAATCACTTAAGGCCAGAGTTGGAGTCCAGACTGGGCAACAGAGACAGACCTTCCATCTCTAGAAAATAAATTTAAAAATTAAAAATTTCATGCAGGCAAAACATTATATAAGTTGCTATAGTGAGAGTCAAACAGAAACAAATAGAAAATCATTTTTTGTTCCTCCTGAGGACTTTGATAGTTAATTCTTTTAAATGTACTTTAAGCCTATTGAAAGACTTTAAATTATTAGTGAACACCATTATAGAGAAGGCTACTTAACACTCTGATTTTATGAAATTAATAAATCAAAAGTTCACAATAACATGACTTTAAATTTGCTTTAATTTTTTTCTCAGGCTACCTCAGCTAATATTTTGTGATAGTCAATTTAATTAATTCATTCATTCTATAAATGTTTCTGTACTGATTTTAGGTAATGCTCTGCTCAATCTTCATTTACTTTGCTGTGTTCTTAATCTCTGTTAACATATTCCTCAATTTAGGAGGACATTTTAAATAATTTTCTATTCAGCATTTCTGTGGACATTGTTCAGTCCAATTCCATTTTGTTAATGCACAAAGCAATTCAATTTCTGTGAATGTGGGGTAGGAGCAGCCAAAGCTGTCCTTGCAGTACCTTCAGAGGCAGTTAATAAGCGCTGACATGTATGACTGATCTTTTCTGTGTGTTTAACTATTATTTTTTTTCTGCCAGTAAATTTTCAAGCTATTGTGGCAAAACCAATATTGATTCTAACATTTATCCTTTATATTTTGAAATTTATTTTGATCATTACTTATTTTATTGCTGTTACTTTGAAAATATTATACATTTTTTATTGTATAAAATGTCATTAGATCAAGCAAAAAGTTTATTTCTTATAAATAATTACCTTAGGAGGTTGAGTGCATCTACAGTTCCCTGTGTTATTCTTTCTAATCAAGAGTCCAATAACATAATCAAAATGTGACTTAAAGATGTTCAAAATAATTTTGATGAACATGTTCAAAACTTTAAAAGCCATCTGCATTAAAAAAATTTTATTAAGAAAGTTGTATGAAACAGTGACTTTTTTCCAAACAGCGGTAGAAGTTCTAGATTGTTCCCTGAGCAAGAGGACAGAATACAATGTTCTGCACTGAAGTCACTTGACAAACTATCTAGAAAAATGTAACACATGCAAATAACTGTACCCCCTGTTTTCTATTGTTCTTTTGCTGTATGTAATCAATTTTCTACACTGCAGCTAGGGCAGTCCCTCTAAAATGCATAGCAGAATAATAAGAGGCTCATAGTGACTTGCAAATGTAAAATACCATGTGAAGGCTGTAGTGGCCCTTAATGAAACATTTTTACACATTTTAAAACGACAAATCAGATCATAGCCCTTCTTTGCAGAAAACAATTACTTAAACTGCTAGATTCTACCTAGGCCTCAAAACCCTGTAATATCAGGCTACACATGGGTTATCCATCTTGTCGCCAACACTTGCTGAATAGCCTCAGCTCCAGTCACTCATGGCTTCCTCCTGATGTCTTCCCACATTGAGATCACTCATGTCTCATTCAGGCCTTGTGTTCCCTACTCCTGTTGCCTGGAATGCTCTTCTACCACATATACTTTGACTTATTCCCTCATTTCCTTTAGGTCTTTATTTCTTCATATAGCAAATATCTGATCTTCTCAAAGAAAATGACACTATTTTTGACATTCTCCCATTTTAAGAATACAGACTGCTTTTCTCTTACCTTTTGGGTAGTTTTATCCACTGATCTTTTCCCCCTTATTGAGTGTAGGTTTCATGAGAGCAGAGACTATTATGTTACGTGTGTCTCTAGCACTTTGAATGGTCTCTGGCAGCCTCATCACCAACCCATATCCAGAATTTGAATGAATTAGAAAAGGGCATTACTGCTTCAAACACTAGCCTACCATTGCTTGGAGAGCACCATAAAAATAGTATAACTTTATGGTAATTGTGAAGCAAATTATAACCCTTGGAGTTGTGCAATTCATAATTTGTGCAATTATAAGCACTGACTCTGAATTTGACAATTTGCAATGATAAACGATTTTTTTATTAATTGCATTAATTAAATGGCATGAGACCCACCTAAAAATGTTTGTATATCTAAATTAATATAGTTGAAAATGGAGCCCTAGAATATTATTTTAATAGGCAGTCTTCAGAGTCACAAATCAATACAAAAATCTGGTTATGATCTTTCAAACATCATTGCATTAATAATATGCAGTCAGAAGAGAATAAGTAGAAAGAAAAGTTAAGAGCATGTTTTAACAGATGTTCATATATGATTTGGAGAAGAAGGGAAAATTTTCCTTCTTCTCAAATGCCCATCTTGAAATTCTCACAATTTTTTGCAGACAGTTTGGCCGGTTTCCAGCACACATCATTGCTTGTCTGGTATGAAGAATGCCATCTGTGCAGTATGGAAGTCCCTTTTTAAAAACGGGCTGCTAATTGTGCTCTGGGCAGGTGCCCTTAAAGTGAAATCAGGTGTCAAGCTTACAATTGCCCGAAATGACTAAGTTATACTGAGAAAGAATGGTATTCCATATTGTAAAATGGAATTTAAGCGTGGCATGTAAGCATTCCATTTTTTGGGTGTTACAGAGGTCAGGTTGCATAGCAAGGCTGTAAAACGTTTAAGCTACTTCAATTCCACCATCAAAAATAAGAGAAAGCTTTACTTTAAGAATATTGACTATATCAAAGTTATATATTTTCTCACTATAGTATCTTTCCAGTTATATAAATGAAAGTGGATGAAAGAGAAACTGAGACCTGAAAAGTATGACAGCCAATTCTAAAATACGTAAGTTAATTTAGCAAAAGTAGAATCAGTCTTCCATAGTTATTAATTGGAACTCATTGTATAATTGCAGGAAATAGGCCTCAATGGAGTTATTTAGCTCCCTGCAGGAAAAAAAAATGATCAATTTATTTTCTTTTTTGTTTTTTGTTTTTTTTTTTTTTTTT